>NC_064864.1:30370536-30670536 GCF_024139225.1 Suncus etruscus
AGTTAACATCAAATTTTAAGTGGGTTTTTTTTTAAGGATTAGTCAAAGGAGCACAGTAAAAATGATGTTAGAGTGGCAATTGTTGTTTGCATAGGCCCACCAAAATATGAGGGGAATGGAAAGGAATAACTTTGGCCTAAATACAAAGAGACCCGACCCCTGAAGTTTCCTGGCATAAGACCAACTCTAGGCTCCAGGCAAGCTAGATTGTCCAATCCAAGACATTGTCTGTAGTGCCAACACACTTTTATTTTTCACACAGTCTCTGTTGTTGGTATCATGTTTCTATATTAAAGATCCTGGAATCTGTGTATCCTACATTGAAGTCAGGATGTGGAGTGTCCTCATGTTTCACCTCACCATTAAAGGGCAATGCAGAGCCTTGTCCTGTAAGCAGGTTGTTGTTGTTAAGTCTTCTCAGTGTTAAGGGAAGTCTCTTTTGAGCAGGTCGATGTCTGAGCAGTGGTAGGGTCTTCCATGGTAGAGGATTGCTTCCAGGTGATGTTATAGACAAACCTGGATGTTTTGTGGATGGCTTCCCTGGTTTAGGGGTGAATGGAAAATGCCCTTTTTTCTGAGGCCTGTGCCAGGTCATTATGTCAATGTTCAGGGTGTAAGGTCCCTTTTCACTACAAGATTTGTGTGTTCCAATCTTTATTAGATAGGATCTTATTTCTATGTATAGTATTTTCCCATTTTAATGGGCCTATGCAAAAAAGGAGCAATGCCACGTGGCGTTATTGGCGCATATGGGGGCAATAGAACAAGTCCAATAATCCCCATGATGGTTCAATCATAAGCATTAAACTGGGGGAATCTTTCAACAAAATTCCTTGTTGAATAGTTCATAAAGAGAAGATAAAAAGTGGTTAGAATCAGGAGGGACTTCAGAGCATAAAAACCGGCTATCCTTTGCAAAAGCTGGCTCCCTGTGTGTGACACCAGGCGGGGAAAATCCGCGAAAGTACACCGGCCCAGTGGGGCTCAGCTGTGAAAGACTGTGAGTGTGACCTGTCTATGTCTGTCTACTGTCCTCTTGCGTGAAACTCTTGCGAGTGGGGAAAAAAAGAGCCTCCAGAAACCTCGCTCGCCCAGATGCCATTTTCAGGGAGGGACTTCAGAGCATAAAAACCGGCTATCCTTTGCAAAAGCTGGCTCCCTGTGTGTGACACCAGGCGGGGAAAATCCGCGAAAGTACACCGGCCCAGTGGGGCTCAGCTGTGAAAGACTGTGAGTGTGACCTGTCTATGTCTGTCTACTGTCCTCTTGCGTGAAACTCTTGCGAGTGGGGCAAAAAGAGGCTCAGAGGAGGCTCCGCTTCGCTACGCGGCCGTGCACTCTTTCTAAGGAAAGAACTCCATTGCAACAAGAAGGAAAAATCACACTAAGAACGGCGCTATATCACAGAAGCAAACATTTCTCTCTGGACTGTCTTCTCTGTTGCATGCTCGGGCCTAAGATTTGACCCAGTGTGAGGCTTCATCCACGGAGGACTCCCCTCCCTTAGAGGCAAGTCAGCCCATCCAGAAAGGGAGGAGCCAGAGGAGTGTGCTGCCTACATCATATAGACAATGAATACCACTACAACACGTAGAAAAACCCACAATACAAATGTGACAATGGGGAAACAGCGCAGGCCAGCATCAGACATAGAGAATGAAGATGACAATTCTGAGGACCAGATAATGACTGAACAACTAATCAACCTCTCAGATAAGGACTTTAGACTAGCAATATGGAAGGTGCTCAACAGACTCCAAGAAACCATGGATCGAGTTGAACAGAACACTAATAAGAACCAAGAAAATATGAAGGCAGAAATGACAAAACTCCAAACTGAAATAACATGTCAACTAACAGGCCTGAAAAACTCAGTAAACGAAGTGAATGACAAAATGGATAAGCTCTGGGACAGGGTATCAGAAGCTGAGAATAGACTTGGTGCTGTGGAAGATGAGATACATAACAATTCCATACAGCAGGAGAGATTGGACAAAAAACTTAAAGCAAATGAGCAGACAATGGAAAAATTAGTCAAAGAATGGGAACAGACGAAAATAGAAGTTTATGATAAGATCAACAAAAAGTGGTTAGAATCATCACTGTATAAGAGAATATTTAGTAAGACTTATAGCTGTCAGAGAAAAAACACAAAATATTCTAAAGAAATACGTGTCCATTTTATGTCTTTTGAAACAGTTTGGGGTTGTCACACACAATGCACGGCTTTGGTCTGTGATTAGGATTGTGCAGTACTAAAGTTAAAAAGAGTAATGTGGGGTAGTGATGTTTGGGAGAGGGGTGAGAGAGTTAAGGAGTAAAAATGAGCTTTGTAGGGGTGTGGGAAAGGGAAGAATACAAAACGGACATTCTGGATATGCAAAACAAACATAAAGCGGGCCCGGAGAGATAGCACAGCGGCGTTTGCCTTGCAAGCAGCTGATCCAGGACCAAAGGTGGTTGGTTCGAATCCCGGTGTCCCCTATGGTCCCCCGTGCCTGCCAGGAGCTATTTCTGAGCAGACAGCCAGGAGTAACCCCTGAGCACCGCCGGGTGTGGCCCCAAAACCAAAAAACAAACAAACAAACAAACAAACAAAACAAACATAAAGCTAAAGGATACTCAATACATGCAGTGCGCGTGGGAGTGCTAGCCCCCGCTCGGTTTTCCCCGCTCGGTTTTCCCCGCTCGGTTTTCCATATGTGGACTGTCAGAAATTGCCAGTGACAAACAGCGCAACCGAGCAAATCTAAGCACACTCCAAGTTAAGACCCACCTTGTCTGGCCTCCTGGGATGGAACCCCAGAAGGCCTGGAGGCCGGGGGCAGAAGAGGGGAAGGCTGGGGGCCTATCAAGGCTCCCAGCGCACCCAAGTTAAGGAGAAGGCCTTCCACATGGGGTCACCACAAGTCCCATGCGGCTAGAGCTAGCCTCCAGCTCAAGAGAGGATGGATAGAGAGCTGGAAGCCAGGATGGATCTGCCCGCCCTACACCCTGTGCCCTTCCCACCCTAGAGCTGGGGGAAGGGCGGGGAAAGCTTGGGACCCCATCCAGGAGGGACCCCCCAACACCCACCTGGTCTGGCCACCTGGGCTGCCACCCCAGAAGGCCTGGAGGCCGGGGGTAGAAGAGGGGAAGGCTGGGGGCCTATCAAGGCTCCCAGCGCACTCAAGTTAGGGAGAAGGCCTTCCACATGGGATCTCCCCAAGCCCCATGCGGCTAGAGCTCTTATTTTTATTATTATTTTTCCTGCCCTCCTGAAGTTATTTTAAATACCATTTATAAGTGATATCCCTTATTTATCCTTCTTCTTCTGGCTTCTTTCATTTAACATAATATCTTCCAGTTCCATTTGTGTTGCAGCAAATTGCATGATTTCATCATTTCTTGCCGCTATGTAGTAGTCCATTGTGTATATGTACCACATCTTGATCACCCCGTCATCTGTTGTTGGGCATCTAGGTTGATCCCAACTCTTAGATATTGTACTGAATGCTGCAATGAATAGAGGTGTGCATACATCCTTTTGGGTGAGTGGTTTTTATTGTCTTGAGGATAGATACTCAAAAGCAGGGTTGCTGAGTCATATGGCAGTTCGATTCTGAATTTACTGAGAATCCTCCATACTGTTTTCCATAGGGATTGACTCAGGCAGCATTCCCACGAACAATAGATAAGAGTTCCTTTTTCATCACACCCCTGTCAACACAAATTGTTCCCAGTAATTTTAATATGTGCCATCCTCACTGGTGTAAGATGATATCTCATTGTTGCTTGATTTGGATTTCCTTAATGATAAGTGATGATGAGCATTTTCTCATGGGCCTGTTAACCATCTGTTGGTCTTCCTCTCCCCATTTTTTTTTTTCTTTTTGGTTTTTGGGTCACACCCGGCAGTGCTCAGAGATTACTCCTGGCTCTATGCTCAGAAATCGCTCCTGGCAGGCTCGGGGGACCATATGGGATGCCAGGATTCAAACCACCGTCCTTCTGCGTATAAGTCAAACACCTTACAACTGTGCTAATCTCTACAGCCCCTCCACTCCCCATTTTTAATGGGGATTTTAGGTTTTGAAGGGTTTTAGCCATGTGAGTACTTTGTATATCCTATATAGCAACCCTTTATCTGATGAGGTGAATGAAAATACTTTCTCCCTGTTTTGGCATTGACTTACTCCAAAGAATACTCCCAACACCCAGGCGACTCAACAACAGTCTGCATGCAGGGCAGATCGCTCTGCATTTAATGATATGCTGAAACTAGAGGATGCTCCACATCAGCCTGACATCGATGAAAGAAATGCACAGGATCCAGAGTCTTTAAATATAAAAGTCTGATACCAACTATAGCTAAAGTGTGAAAAAGTTTCACCGGGACCTTGAGAATGACTGGAGTTGGATAGACTGGTATGCCTGGAACCCAGAGTCTGTCTTATGCCAATAAACTTCTGGGGTGAGGCCTTTTTGTAATCAGGTCAAGGATTTTTTTTCCCCATTTTCTCCATTTTTCTGGACCTATGCAAACATTGGCAATTGCCACTATCACACCTTTACTATATTTTTTTACTCTTATCCTTTAAGGCAAAAAGTACAACTTACTGAACTTAAAAACAAATTACTGTAGTAGAATGCCTGTCTCGAATACAGGCAGGGGATAGGAAGGGGGAGGGGGTAATGTTGCACTGGTGAAGGGGGTGTCCTGGTTATGACTGTAACCCAAATATGATCATGTTACTTAAATAAAAATATATTTAATAAAAAATTAAAAAAATAAAATATATGATATATTTAAAAAATACTTTCTCCCACTCAGCTGTCTTTTAGTTTTAGCCCTTGCTTCTTTTTCCATACAGAAAACTTATAGTTTGATGTAGTCCAGTTTAATTATATTTGATTTTATAGCCCTTGCCACTGGCATCATAGCATTAAAAATTCCTTTGAGGTCTAGGTCTTGGGGCATTCTGCCTTTGTCTTACTCAATATAGTTTATGGACTCAGGTCTGATCTCAAGGTCTTTGATCCACTTTCAGTTGACTTTTCTTATGTAAGCTGTGAGATATAGATCCAATTTTTTTTTCTTACACTTGTTTTTCAATAGTACCAACAGCATTTGTTGAAGAGACTGTCTTTATTTCATTTCATGTTCTTGGATCTTTTGTCCAAAATTACTTGACTATATAGTTGGAGTTTTGTCACTGGATATTCTATTCTGACCCATTTGTCTGAAAGTCTATTTTTGTTCCAATACCATGCTGTTTTATCACTATGGCTTTGTAGTACATCTTTAAGTTAGGTAATGAAATGCCCCAGTTTCTTGTTTTTCAATATGGTTTTGGCTATCTAGATTCACTTATGGTCCCACAAAAAGTTTATAATTGACTATTCTAAGTCCTTGAAAAATGTTGTCTGAATTTGGATAGAGATTTTATTGAATCTGTATATTAGTTTAGATATGATGATCATTTTGATAGCATTGAATTTACTGATCCATAAGCATGAAATATTTTTCCTTTTACTTAGGTCTTATTCAATTCCTTTCATAAGTATTTTGAAGTTTTTATAATATATATTTCTCACCTCTTTTGTTAAGTTGATGCCTAGGTTTTTGACACTATTTTAAATGAGATGGACACTTTGACCTCTTTCTACTCTGAGCCATTATTTGTATAAAGGAATAAAACTGATTTTTTGAGTTTTGACTTTGTATATGGTCCTTTCATACTCTTTTACATTCACCTGTCTACCAAACAGTTCTTCTCAAGATCACTTATGACCTCCAGATCTATGTCAGCTCTCAGTTTTGTCTCATCAATCAGGGACATTTATCATTTGATCATTCCCTTCTCTTTATGACTCATTTCTCTTGTGGCCTTTTTCAGAATACCACACCTGAAGTAGTGGCTTTCTTTCTGGACATCAATCTTTGATGCCTCAGTCAGATCTCTCTGTTCAAAACCTTACATTGATCTTCTGTCATGTTTAGAGCAAAGTTTACAAACATTCCACAGTTGGTCTGAATTGACTATCTTTGTTTTTAGGCAGGTAGATAACAGGCCCTTATAATCTATGTTGGGGGAAAACAATCTCTAAAATTTGAGCTAGCCTGAAGGCATGGACCTTTTGACATAAAGGATCCATATAAGGAGCCTGGACAGCCATTGTGGAAGACAAAAGAAGTGAGCTCATGTTGTTTCTGGGTTCATGCATTGCCCCAATCTCAAGTTGCTAGTGTCAATGTTGCCTGTGCACATGGTGCTCTTACACATGCCACCTACATCTGTCCTCTTGAGTTTTGTGTATTTTCATACTTTAATGTTGGGATGTGTGCCTGAATTATCTCTTGAACATGCTACTCTCTCTCTCTTCCTCTCCTGAGAAATAAATCCCCGTGTTGTGAAATTACCCCATATACCATGTTTCTACCCCCAGGCAGATGGGTCTGATGAAGGTAGGGTAGCCTCAAAGAATTAATAAATCAAGCCAGTCAAGAGAGAGTCATGGAGTCAGTTTGCTTTTTGCCTCATGCTTCTTTGCCAGCCATGCCAAACTGTTCTTTCTTTATTAAACCAGTTTCAATTCGTTAGGAGGGGAAGGTGGAGAGAGGGGAGGTACCTATCTAGCTGGACTTTTACATATCAAACGAATAGGTTTAAAGGAAAGAGGAAGTTGGGGAAATGCCTTTGCTTTGGGTTAATAGCTGCGTGTCATTTTACATTTCCCTTTTCCAAAATTTCCAAATAAAAGCTGTTCTTACTTCACTGTCTCATCTCTTCCTGAAATTATTTTCTGTGAGGACCCAAAAATTCTCAGTAAGGTCTAGGACTGACTTTCCTCTTTTGCAAAGAGCAGATCCTCACTCCAGCCTGAGCCATGCCTCCCCAAGAAATTAGGTGGCAGCTATGATCTTCAACACTGAGCAAAACAAATGAAAGTCAGGTGCAGCTTGACAACTACCTTGTGGGGTTGAGGCTGGTGAGCTATCTGTCTGACTGTGTATATCTGAATTTATTGCAGATTTACCAGTTCTAGATCTCCTAGGCATTTCTGGGAAAACAGAGAGACAGAAAGCACTTTCCTTTTTGAGGGTGCTATTTCCCCCTTCCCCACTTCACATAAATCCACCCAGGAAACCTCAACGAGCAATATTTTTTCTCTCTAATCTCATTTCCTACCATCTTTCCCCTTGCCTGCTACCTCTCAGTCACTATGAGGTTGTTCTTGTTTAGTTCATTGTGCTGTGTACACTTGTTATTTGGAATGCTACTTCTGACAAATTATATTCTCTTACTTCCTTCATCTTATAAAACTTTGATCAGAAGATCATAAACCCCACTCTAAACATCCTGGACTTTGCACCGCTACCTCCTTTCTAATAGTAGAGCACCTTTGCATGTTTCCATACACTTAGATGCTGTACTGTTGTCTGCCTCCTTAAAGAAGGCAGAGATATTTCTTTTCTTTTCTTTTTTTAATTCACTGACTAAGAGAGTGCTGCATATGATGGGATGTGGGCAGAGAAAATAAAATATAAATGAAATACATTTTATAATATTTATAGTTGTTTAGTGAAAAGCAATATTATAACCTCTCATTTGTGAAGTGAAAACATTGGTTTTATAGGAATTTGGTCCTAGTGCTCAGGGATTGCTGCCTGGGGGAATATGAGATGCTAGGATACCTTTTGTGTTATTTCTCCATCCTCTAGTTCTATGCTAAATAGATATTATTACTGAACTGTGTGACCATCAGCACTGGATTTTGTAACTTGGTTTCAGATTTTGACCTGTAATAATACATGTAGTCACACATTTTGCTTTCCCAATTTTGTGCTAGATTTTTTTTTTTACACATTGCTTCTCCTCAGTTCTGAGACTGGATAGATAGAGGAAAGAAATTGAGAGAGGTGAAAAAGTATCATGTTTTCATGAATTGTAGCTCTGACATTTTTTTGTTGGAGTATAACAGTGTTTGAGAAAGTGTAGAACATTTCTGGAAGTTCCTCAGAGAAGATATATGTGATTCTCAGGCCCTGCTGAGAGATGGTCTGGGTGGAGAAATGAGCATAGCAGCTGTCTGTCTCTAAAACTTGGTCATGCTGATTGGGACACAATCTGCATTTTTTTTTCTTAAATGAGCTTTTGTATTTTTTTTGAAAACTGTCCATTTCATCAAAGTTTCTTTTTTGAATAAAAGAATAAACAACTCCCTTAGAGTTGGAAGAATGACACGAGAAGGCACCACATGTACTAGTTGGCACTACGTGGATAAGTGGCTGTCAAATTGCTTGCCCTCCTTAGCTTACATAGAGGCTGGTGGGTGAGAGTGTTTGTCTACTGGAATATTACTTGCACCAGTTACTTCTTTGGGTACTATGGATGACTCTTTCAGGCTCCAGGTAAGGTGACTCAGACGTGTCTGGGGCCTGGGGTCAGGTTATCTGAATAAACCAGACCATTGTGTTTAAGATGATCAGGTAAACCTTGGGCCCCAGGAGCATAATCAATGGAAGAGCAAGGCTGATGGAAGAGCAGAGACTAGGAAAGGAAAGGAAAGGAAAGAGGAAAGGAAGAGATGTTTATCAAACGGTAGACCCATTTCATTCTCACTCAGCTTTCAGAAGCAGGTACTAATATTCTTATTTCAAGTAGGAGATTGAGGCTGAAGGCCAAGGTCATTCTGAGTAGCTCATAAAGTAGCTCATCCGGAGTCCACAATTCCTCCTCCATATATCCATTTTCCTGATAATAAGGCATTGACCCCTATACCTACAAGGTTGTCCCTGCCCACTGCCTTACTAAATTATTCTGCTGCAGAGATTGTATTACTGAGGGGAGCAGGGAGCTTGGCTTTAGCCTTGTCCACCTCGGTTGCTAATGAACACCCCAATTTGATTAGCTCCAAATGAATGTACTGCAAAATTAAAAGATGCCAGGAGACATTGCCATAAATCGAAAAGAGTTGGCTTCCATTTATTGTGTTTTGAATTCAATTAAATTTTCCCTTTAATTCTTCTGAGTATTAATCTAGTTGCTGGTTACAAAGCAATAATGGGAAGGGTTATTTCTGTTGAACTCTAGCCTTTGACATTCAGTGTGGACTCATCTACAGTGCTGGATGGAAAACTTCAGCCTGGGCATGGGGTCACAGGAGTTCAAGGCCATCTGTCAAAGCTATGGCTGGCTAGCCAGCATATTTCCTGTCGAAGAAGGGATTCAAAGCAATGTACCCGATTAAAATGGTTTAAAAATTATTTTTAGTCTATAAACACTTCAAGAGACTGCATGGGAGGGAGTGCTGGAGTCTTGGCCTTTGTCGGGTGACAGGCAGCAGGGTACATGGTGACCAGAAGTCTGGCCTCAAACTCTGTGTGATGAGTGTCAATTGCCAACCGTTCCCAGACTGTCCCCCACATTTGCACAAGGGAGTTGAACTCCAAGAACGCTTTGGTTCTGTTTTCTGCATTGCTCTTCTCCTTTGAGTCCCCACCTACCTTCTGACCTGCTGTCCCACTTCCTGCTGTCCTTTCTGGCCAGTGCAGCTCTGGGAAGCTGACTTTTTTTTCATTCTACCTCTCCAGGGCTTTCTTGAAGGTCAGAGGTTAGATTCAAGTAATGGGAAGCTCCAGCTGGAAAATCAAAGGTTAGGAAAATTGAGGGGGCAGGTTTTCTCCACCAGCCTTCTTGGAGGATTCATTTTTTTTAAGAGCACACTAATTACAGCTGCTGCTGGTAGAGTCTGAAAATGTTGTTTAAAAAAATTCCCTCCCTGTTATTCATTCTCTAACTTTAATTTATGGTTTATTGTGTGTGTGTGTGTGTGTGTGTGATCTCATTTCCTTTTTTTCTTTGCTCAGTTCTTTTTTTTTTTGGTTTTGGGTCACACCCGGCAGCGCTCAGGGGTCACTCCTGGCTCGCTCCTGGCAGGCTCCGGGGACCATAGGGGATGCCGGGATTCGAACCATTGTCCTTCTGCACGCAAGGCAAATGCCTTAACTCCATGCTATCTCTTTGGCCCTTCGCTCAGTTCTTTTGTTTGTTTTGTTTTTGATTTTGGGCCACACTAGGTGACGCTCAGGGTTACTCCTGGCTTTACACTCAGAAATTGCTCCTGGCTTGGGGGACCATATGGGACACGCCTGCCCCTCTTTTCACAGTTTTTTCCTTCCTTCCCTCCCTCCCTCCCTCCTTCCTTCCTCCCTCCCTCCTTTCCTCTCTCCCTCCCTCCCTCCTTCCTCCCTCCCTCCCTTCCTCCTTCCTTCCTCCCTCCCTCCCTTCCTCTCTCCCTCCCTCCCTCCCTCCTCCCTCCCTCCCTCCCTCCTTCCTTCCCTCCCTTCCTCCCTCTCTCTCCCTCCCTCCCTCCCTCCTTCCTTCCTTCCTCCCCCCTCCCTCCCTCCCTCCCTTCCTTCCTTCCTTCCTTCTTTCCTTCCTTCCTTCCTTCCTTCCTTCCTTCCTTCCTTCCTTCCTTCCTTCCTTCCTTCCTTCCTTCCTCCCTCCCTCCCTCCCTCCCTCCTTCCCTTCCTCCCTCCCTCCCTCCTTCCCTTCCTCCCTCCCTCCCTCCTTCCCTTCCTCCCTCCCCTCCCTCCCTCCCTCCCTCCCTCCCTCCCTCCCTCCCTCCCTCCCTTCCTTCCTTCCTTCCTTCCTTCCTTCCTTCCTTCCTTCCTTCCTTCCTTCCTTCCTTCCTTCCTTCCTTCCTTCCTTCCTTCCTTCCTTCCTTTGTGGTTCGCAATATAGTTTCTGAGGGAGTATCACTTTATCTCCTTTCAGCACCTAGTTCTTGTTCAGAGGGATCATTTTCAACTGTCATTATAG
Source organism: Suncus etruscus (assembly GCF_024139225.1). NCBI lineage: Eukaryota > Metazoa > Chordata > Mammalia > Eulipotyphla > Soricidae > Suncus > Suncus etruscus. Next base: position 30,381,345 of record NC_064864.1, read on the forward strand.
TGGTTCCTTCTCTTCCCTAACTGTACTCCCTTACTATTTGTGTTAAGCTTCCGACCATGAACTGGTTCTCCTGACTCTCATCTCTGTTCTTCCTAGATATTATTACCATACTGTTGTCATACACACGTAACAACATTCTTTACTTTTTTCTTTTCTGAGTTAATTAGCACAAGTACCCTTAATTACATCAAGCTGACCCTCAGGTGATTTATGCTAAATTTTGCTAATAAAAGTGTCAGGGAAAGCAGCAGAAACGAAGCTTGGCTGACTTAGTAAGATCCAAGACGATGCTCAATACCCCTGGCTGAAAGATCAATTTTGACTTTGTCTGATTTCTTGTGCAAAACTGCAAGCTGAGAACCCACAGAATTACCACCCACCATACTATCATTATTTTATATTCCATAAATGAATGCCATCATTCTATGTCTATCCCTCTCCCTCTGATTCATTTTCCTTGGCATAATACTTTCCATATTTATCCATGTATAAGCAAATTTTATGACTTAATCTTTCCCAACAGCTGCATAATATCCCATTGTGTGGAATAAAGTACCACAGTTTCTTTATCCACTCATCTCTTCTCAGGCATTTGGGCTGTTCCCAGGTTCTGGTTGTTATGAATAATGCTGAATATCACATGATTGTACAACTATATTCCCATAATGTTATATAAATAATATACAAATATAATATATGAATATAACACATAATATAAGAATATAATAGATAATATTATATAAATAATATTATGAATGAACAAAATATAAATTAAAGTTAGAGAATAAATAACAAAAAAAATTTTTTTTCTGTTTCTTTTTTTGGCTTTTGAGTTACACCCGGCAGCTCTCAGGGCTCTATGCTCAGAAATCGCTCCTGGCAGGCTCGGGGGACCATATGGGATGCCGGGATTCGAACCACCATCCTTCTGCATGCAAGGCAAACGCCTTACCTCCATGCTATCTCTCTGGCCCCACAAAAGATTTTCATTACACCTTAATTGTAAACAAGCAATATAAAATATATTATTTTGGGCCTTCCAAGAGGGTAGGCTTGGGAATGGGTAGGAATCTGGGGACAATGGTGGAAGGAATTTTACATTGGTGGTGGGACTGATCCTGAAACAAATGTATTATTAGCAGCCATAGTCTTTAAATAAAGAAATTTATGGGGCCGGGCGGTGGCGCTAAAGGTAAGGTGCCTGCCTTGCCTGCGCTAGCCTTGGACGAACTGCGGTTCGATCCCCTGGTGTCCCATATGGTCCCCCAAGCCAGGAGCAACTTCTGAGCACATAGCCAGGAGTAACCCCTGAGCATTACTGGGTGTGGCCCAAAAACCAAAAGAAAAAAAAAAAGAAATTTATAAAAGAAAAAATTCCCCCCCTCTGCATTCCAGGATTATCTCAGTGAAAGGCCAAAGCCTAGGAACCGAGCTCCTGACTCTGCGTTTGCTCCAGGCTCTCAGAGATGCATTGTGTGTGTGTGGTTTGGGTCACATCCGGTGGTGCTCAGGGATTACTCCTGGCTATGCACTCTGAAATTGCTCCTGGTTTGGGGAACCATATGGGACACCAGGTGATCTAACCTCAGTCCGTCCCAGGTCAGTGCCTGCAAAGCAAACACCCTGCCACTTGTGCCACCGCTCCGGCCCCAAGATGCATTTTCTTAAGCTACTAAGAAATCTTCTGGGCACCCTCTCTCTGGGGATCTAAGGATCTGTAGGGTTCTTGGGATGTCCTTAGCTATATGGGTAATGCTGAAGCTTGAACTCAGAACCTTTCATTTGCTATTAAAGCCTTTAATCTGTTCTTTAACCTTTGTTCTTTAATCAGAATTTCCATCAAATTCTGCCTGTCACCTGGTCAAAATTTATATCCTCTGGCCAGAGCCATAGCACAGTGAGTAAGGCATTTGCTTTTAATGCAGCAAACCTGGGATGGATATGGGATACTCAGCATCCCATATGATTTCCCGAGCCTTTCTAGAGTAATTTCTGAGCACAGAGCCAGATGTAATTTCTGAGTGCCATCTGGTGTGCCCCCCCACCCCCAATAGCCTGAATCACACAATGGATACATGATTTGGCTGTTACATGATTGTGGGGTAAGTGAGATGCTGCCTGGCACTAGCATGACAGCTAGTCTGCAAAATATTTCTCCTATTTTTTCCTCATCTGTAGATATGAAAAAGGTTGAAGAACATTGCTTTCTGCCACTGAGCATTTGTCTCTGCTCTTCCTCCAGGGGATCCCATACAGCAGGATTGACGGATCTCAACCTATGTGATGACACTGGGATTCAAACTTATCACCTTGAGCTTGTCAGATAAATTCTCTAAACCACTGAACTATCCTCTAGGTCACAGGGGTCCTCAAACTTTTTTTTTTTTTTTTTGGTTTTTGGGCCACACCCGGTAATGCTCAGGGGTTACTCCTGGCTATGCGCTCAGAAGTCGCTCCTGGCTTGGGGGACCATATGGGACACCGGGGGATCGAACCACGGTCCGTCCAAGGCTAGCGCAGGCAAGGCAGGCACCTTACTTCTAGCGCCACCACGCCGGCCCCAAGGGTCCTCAAATTTTAAACAGGGGGCCAGTTCACTGTCCCTCAGACCATTGGAGGGTCTGACTATAGTAAAAACAAAACTTATGGGCCCAGAGAGATAGCACAGCGGCGTTTGCCTTGCAAGCAGCCGATCCAGGACCAAAGGTGGTTGGTTGGAATCCCGGTGTCCCATATGGTCCCTTGTGCCTGCCAGGAGCTATTTCTGAGCAGACAGCCAGGAGTAACCCCTGAGCACCGCCGGGTGTGGCCCCCCAAAAAAAACAAAAAACAAAACTTATGAATAAATTCTTATGCACGCTGCATATATCTTATTTTGCAATGAAGAAACAAAACAGATACAAATACAAAATGTGGCCCGCGGGCCATAGTTTGAGGACCACTGCTAGGACCTACACAACTCTACTTTTTCAGAACAAAGGTGATACTCTTCTCTTTAGATCATTGGGTGTAGCACCATTTGTTGTCTGCACCCCCTGTCCACACTTCTATAAGGAGTATTCTTATTTATTTATTTATTTATTTATTTATTTATTTATGGTGTTTTGAGCCACACCTGGCAATGCTCAGGAGTTACTCCTGGCTCTGCGCTCAGAAATCACTCCTGGCTCAAGGGACCATATGGAATACTGGGGATCGAACCTGGATCCATCTTGGGTCAACCACATGCAAGGCAAATGCCCTACCACTGTGCTACCACTTTGGCTTATTATGCTTATTAAAATCTCATTTTAGGGAATTAATCTCTGAGATGAATTTTTGTTAGTAACCATGGCCTCCAAGTGATGTAGATGCTAACTCTGTGTTATTTTTGTTGAAGTTTCCTGTGGGAGATTCTTCAGGGAGTGGCACTGATATTGAAACAAGAGTGGGGATCCTGGCATGGAGGGCTTTGGTAAAGAAAAGAGGCATGGTTCTGGAATCTAAGCCTGAGAGGAACAATCTCAGGGACACTGCCTGTCCTCGTGTGACATGGACAGAGTAAAAAGGCAGGGACAGAGTGCTGAGGACCTAATGTGGTGTGGGTGTGGGCTCAGTGATCAGAGAACAAGCTTCCTGCCCCAGCTCCACCCTTAACCTAGTGGATGTGGGAGAGTGAGAAAGCCCCAGATGGGGGGAAATGTCCTTAAAGAGTCTTGGAAGGGAGGACACTCTGCCCAGAGACCAATGAAAGAGGGATTATTTACTTTGGAGTGGGGCTCCCAGGGGTACAGTGATGAGGAAATCATATGAAATCAGTCAGCAGGGAAGAACTGGAAGAAGGGGACTCCAAGAGCAGGATGAAGGGACAGAAAAGGAGGTTCTAGGTGGCCATGGACTTGCCTTTGGAACCCAGCAGTTCCAGGTGTGAGATCAGTGAAGGATATTTATGTCTCTCAGCTACAATGAAAAGAAATGACCCAGGCTTCTGAAATATGTGGAAAAACCCACTCAGAACAGCTTATGCAGAAGCCTTATGTGGGAGAAGGAGCAGGGGTGCTAGAAGTCAATCTCTGGTCTGATTTATTGTACATCAGCCTATTTGGGCCAGGACTTGGCACCTTGGGGTCATTTGGAAGGAGAAGGCCAAGTTCTGCTTCTATGGTTCCTACTCCTTCATCCCATTGCTGCCTTGGCAATAATTATTGGTTTAGCTAGAGAAGGAGCAGCCTCCTGGGAAGGCTGGTGAGTGAAGATTTTAAATATCAGGAGAAGCCTGGGATTGATGAAGGGATGGACGGCAGTGATATCATTAGAGACTTGGTGACATTGGGCCACCAGGGAGCTATGACCAATAAGAAACATGAAAGAGAGTCTGAAACAAGGTTGGGGTCTGGACTAAGTCTGAGAGTCAGGTTAGCTTCCTGAAAAGCAAAGGTGAATGGGATTTTGTCCTGTGTGCCAGCTCCTCCTCATGATGGTTACCTCTGCCTCCTGCCCAGGGCTAGTAGAATGTGGCCAGTGTTCAGAATAACTCTAGAGATGGAGGAGCATGTGCCTGGAAAACATGAATGGGGAAGGGTTTTTTTTTTTTTTTTAATCGAAAACCAAGGATCTACAGTCCCCTGGAGAGGGATGACAAAAGACTCATTTATTCACTCATTTATTGTTTCATCACTGATAACTGATTTTCTTTGTTAAAGTAGTTGATATTCCTTCTTCTTCTTTTTTTTTTTTATAAATATTTCCTTGAGCATGTATCTTTTATTAAAATGTGTGACATAGGCCAAACTCCTAGGGGTTCAGTCCAGCACTTAAAAACAAGATATTTTCCTCAAAAAGCACAACTCAAGGGACTGAGGATATAACTTAGCAATAGAGCACATATCTTATTAAACTGTTGGGTCCCTGATGCCATAAACAACAAAGCAAAATTCACATCTTAAAAATAATGCTACCGAACTATGTCTTTCTTCAAAAGCCAAAACTTTCATTCCAAGCAGACTCATAATAATAGACTCTGATCAGATATTTTTTTTATAGGCTATTCATGTAAATATTAAGAAATCTCTCTCTCACAGTAAGCTTTGTCAGTGATGATATGCATATAAAGAGGAACAAGGAAAACAGGAGGGAAGGGCTTATGATGAAAGAAAAACGGTTTGTAATAGCTCCTTTCCTCAGACCTGATATCACTCACTGGAGGCAACTTCCTTTATTTTTTTAACTTGGGGAGTGGGGTTCTCAAGCATTGACCAGGCGGACTGGGGGTGTTTCTCTTGGCACTACTTTATTCAAGTTGTGAGGGCCCTAGGGGGCATGCAATGTTGGGATTAAATTTCGGGTCTTGTGTATTCAGCCCCATTTGAAATCTCTTCCCAAAACTCACAGGCAACTTCTTTGAAATATTTTCATTTCTTAGTACTTCTGGTAGGTTCCTCCATGACTTCAACTAGCATATACTTATATATTTTTCTATATATACTAACATATATATCTTTTTATATATTCCTTTCTATCTTTTTATTGACTTATCATTGGTTTAACATCACTATAGAATTTCAGGAATTTAGCTTAATACCACGATGTGGGTTTAATTTAATCATTTTTTGCTAATTATTTTACTTACATTCCAAACATGAATAAAAGCAGTTGGCACTTGTATTTTATTTTCTTATTTGTTTCACAGCATAATCAGCTAAAGATCCTTTAATTTTGTCTTCAGAGGCATCATATCACATCTTTTTAAAATGACTGAGTAGTATATATACACAGGCATATTTCATAGCATATATAAATATATGCATTATAGCCTCTTTATTTTTATTATTTCAAATAATTAAATTTTAAGTTTACGTGGCTTAGGTAACATGGTTACAATGGGATCATTTATGTTTTTGATGTACAAAATTACTGCATTTACTTTTTACTACCACCAAAATACCCAAGACCCTCCATCGATATCCTTTTAACACTTTGGCCTATCGTCTTCTTTTTCATATGTTTCATATACATATGTATATATATATGTATATATATGTATGTATGTATGTATATATATTTATTTATTTTTAAGCCAAGCACAAAAAACCCCACATGTGGGGCCGGGCGGTGGCGCTGAAGGTAAGGTGCCTGCCTTGCCTGTGCTAGCCTTGGACGGACCGCGGTTCGATCCCCCGGTGTCCCATATGGTCCCCCAAGCCAGGAGCAACTTCTGAGCACATAGCCAGGAGTAACCCCTGAGCGTTACTGGGTGTGGCCCAAAAACCCCAAAAAAAAACCAAAAAAAAAAAAAAAAAACCACATGTGTATAATTCTTTTACTTGTTTGTTTGTTATTCGGAGCCACACCCAGCTCTGCTCAGTGATCATTCTTGGCAGACTCTGGAGATCACATGTGGTGACAGGCATTAAACCCAGGCCTGTGAAACATAGGTCAAGAGCCTTACCTGCTCTACTATCTTTCCAGTCCCCTAGCCCACATTTTTTGTTGTTTCTGTTTTAGAGTCATTCCTGGTCATTCCAGGGTTTACTCCTGGTTCTGAGATCAGGGATCACAGACATGTTGGACACGTGAACCAATTTCTTATTTTCTATTGTAAGAAACCAATAGACTCTATAGAGGCAAATCAAAATAATGAATCAACTGTTGGTAGGGAAAGTGAAGTTATATAGTCTCTATGGAAAATTATATAAAGACCCTTAAAAATTAAATTAAATTGGGGCCGGAGAGGTGGCGCTAGAGGTAAGGTGTCTGTTATTAAGATGAGGGGTTGTTACCCTTCCTTAGAATGCAAGCTTCAAAAGAGAGGAACTTTGCCTGCTGCTACACAGATATTGTCCAGTGAATACCATAAAAGTTTTAATACATATTTATAATATTGCCACTAATTATAAAAGAATATTGACAATAGTAATACTAGTAATGTTTTAGTAATGCTTTAGTCCCCATCCCATCATGACTCCATATCAGGACCATGTTTTCAAAAGAGCAATCTAACCTCTGACTTAGACCAACCCCTACTGGAAAGGACACCCAGGCCATAGACTTTCTGTGACCTTCAATTCTGACTCTTATCCAGCCTGACTTTTTCTCAGGGCTGGATTTCTGGTTGTACCTCAATAATAAGTTTAAACTTAAAATCAAAAGCAGAGATAAAGGTATAGTTATTGGAAGATGAAATAAGAAGTTTCGGGGCCGGGCGGTGGCGCTGGAGGTAAGGTGCCTGCCTTGCCTGCGCTAGCCTAGGACGGACCTCGGTTCGATCCCCCGGCATCCCATATGGTCCCCCAAGAAGCCAGGAGCAACTTCTGAGCGCATAGCCAGGAGTAACCCCTGAGCGTCACAGGGTGTGGCCCAAAAACCAAAAAAAAAAAAAAAAAAAAAAAGAAAGTTTCTTTAAAATTTTATGCAGAGAGCAATAGGCCAGTAGGTAGGAAGCTTGCCTTGCACAAGGCCAATCCAGGTTCAATCTCCAACATCCCACAGGGTCTTTATACTATGTTATAAAACCCTGGTTCTGCATTTCATTAATTTCAGTCATGGTAAGGGGCCATGGCAGTGAGTTTGGTAAACACCCGACACTTTGTACTCCTGCCCTTGCCCCATTTTTTTTTTAAATTTATGCTCACCTCTTCTTCCCATTACTTGATAATCTGAGTCATTGTTCAGTACTTTCTCTTCTCTTGTTTCTTCCACTTTCCTCCATCCTAATGAATTGAATCTTTTTGACACCTTAGATTCTTTGTACAGCATGGCAGGGTGAGATAATTCAGTATTTGTCCTGCCATAGCCTCTTTATCTAGTTAGAGTTGATTCTATGTTTTAGTTATGTAAAGCATGCTGCTATAAACAAGGGTATGTAAATATATTGGTATTAGCATTTTCATATTCTTCAGATAAATACCTGGAAGGGGCATTGTTAGATCATATGGTAATTTAATTGAAAAAAATTTTTTTGGTTTTTGGGCCACACCCATTTGATGCTTAGGGGTTATTCCTGGCTAAACGCTCAGAAATTGCCCCTGGTTTGGGGAGACTATATGGGATGCTGGGGGATCGAACCGCAGTCCTTCCTTGGCTAGCGCTTGCATGACAGACACCTTACCTCTAGCACCACCTCTCCGGCCCCAATTTAATTTAATTTTTAAGGGTCTTTATATAATTTTCCATAGAGACTATATAACTTTACTTTCCCTACCAACAGTTAATTCATTATTTTGATTTGCCTCTATAGAGTCTATTGGTTTTTTACAATGGAAAATAAGAAATTGGTTCACATGTCCAACCCTCCTTCTTCTGTTAATTTTCTCAAAGCTTTATAGTTTTTCCATACTTATTTTTAGTTCTGTTATTTACTTTTGTAACTTTATACTATGTTATAAAACCCTGATTCTGCATTTCATTAATTTCAGTCATGGTAAGGGGCCACGGCAGTGCGTTTGGTCTATTCCTATACATCCTTTCCCTCTTTCTTTTGGCAAAAACTATTTTTCTGTTAGGGGTAGGTTTGAAACTGTCATTTTCATTGATTATTGCACTTCATTATTTTTTGAGCTTTATTTATTTATTTATTTATAATATCTTTATTTAAACACTGTGTTTACAAACATAATTGTAGTTGGGTTTCAGTCATAAAAAGAACACTCCGCTTCACCAGTACAACATTCCCATCACCAATGCCCCCATCTCCCTCCCCTACTTCTTAACCAATGAACCTGCTGAACAATAAACATGTCCCCTAGCAGAGAACAGTATGAATACTCTCCATAAGACTGACATGGTGTACTGGGTAAGACACTTACCTTGCATGTGATTTACTTGACTTCAAACCATGGCACCATATATGGTCCCAGATACCTGTCAGAAGTAATCCCTGAACACAGAGCCAGGAGTAAGTCCTGATACCACCAGGTGTGTATATCCCAACTAACCAAACAACCAACCAACCAACCAACCAACCAACCAACCAACCAACCAACCAACCAAATAATATGACAACAATAAAAAAGAATTCTCTCCAGGTATTCCATTACTTTTTCCTCTGGGGTTATCTCTAGATAAGAAATATAAGCTATTATTCTAACAGCATCCATCTGGAGAAATTCTGTGTGAAAAAAAAAATTCAGAGGCTAAAAGCAGTAAAAGAGAGCTAATAAGGGGTCTGAAGATAGAAACACTACAGGATCAATCCCACCTACTGCCTAATTTGACCAATGACTTTCACAGCCCCAGGTACCCACACATTTATTATTATTATTATTATTATTATTACTATTATTATTATTATTATTATTATTATTATTTTGCTTTTGGGCCACACCCGGTGATGCTCAGGGGTTACTTCTGGCTGTGTGCTCAGAAATTGCTCCTTACTCAGGGGACCATATGGGACTCCGAGGGATCAAACCGAGGTCAATCCTGGGTCAGCTGCAAGCAAGGCAAACACCCTACTGCTGTGCTATCGCTCAGCCCTTTATTATTATTTAAAACAAATAGTATTTGTTTTCTAATATGGCCTGATTATGACTTATTGAAAATCACAGATATTTAAGATGTGAATTAACAACCACACTTTCTGTGTTCTTTTTTCTAAAGTTCCTATAATATATTACCATAAATGGAATGACTTAAAATATCCTAAATCTTATAGTTCTGGAGGTTAGAAGTCTAAGATGATCTTACTGGGCTAACACTGAGCTATCAGAAGAACTATTTTACTTCTGGGAACTCTAGTAGGATTCGTTTTCTGGTTTTCCTTCTACATTTGAAAACTTTCTCCATCCTAATGGATTGAATCCTTCTGACATTACATCATCGTGACCTTGTCTTCTCTCTCCATTGACCCTGAGGAGTACATTTAACATCTCTAGAACACTCTATTTAAAGCTAGTTTATTGGCAACATAGTTCTGTTTCTTTAATTTATTTTTTGCTGTTGTGATGATCTTTCTGACTCAGCTCCTGACTTGGAGCATGTGCAATTTTTATTCCTAGAGCAACTGGTTTTCCAATCGTCCAATAGCAACATAACATTTCTTGAATGTTTCTGAATCTTGCTGGTGCTCATACAACTCAATATTATCCTGACATGAACTCTCTGCAGTGCCTATCCAACCCTTATGTTTTATTGTTCCATCATTCCACATGATTGCCCTCATTTCAGATGTCAGTCACAAGAACTGGGTCCACAGATTACTCACAATTTTGTTCAACTTAGCTAAAAATTTAAGGGTTTCTATTCCTCACTTCTATGTTTTAAATTTGTTGAAACAACTCACATAACTCAAGGAAGTAACCTACAAACAAAGAAGGCAACAATAAAAACATTATAAAAGTTAATGTTTAGGACCGGAGAGATAGCACAGCAGTAGGGTATTTGCCTTGCAAGCGGTCAACCCCGATGGACCCCGGTTTGATTCCAGCATCCCATGTGGTAGCCCCAGCCTACCAGGAGCAATTTCCAAGTGTAGAGCCAGTAGTAAACCCTGAGTGCCTCTGGGTGTGACCCCCCCAAATTAATGTTCATTATAATAGGTTCAAATGAACACCTAGGCCAAGATGTATGAAATGAAGGACCAGGGAGGTTCTGTCCCTCTCTCCCCATGGAGTTGGGATTGTCTACCTTTCCAGTACAGTGGAATGTTCAATACTTTGGAATATCTCAAAACACCTTTATTTTTATTTTATTTTATTTTTTTGTTTTTTGGGCCATACCTGTTGATACTCAGGAATTACTCCTGGCTATATGCTCAGAAATCGCTCCTGGATTGAGGGACCAGATAGGATGCTGGGGATCGAACCCAGCAGGTCCGTCCTGGGTCAGTCGCGTGCAAGGCAAATGCCCTACCACTGTGCTATCACTTTGGCCCCTCTAAACACCTTTATTTTGAAGTTTTAATGGAAATTTCTTTAAGAAGGCGTGACAAATTAAATACAAATTACCAGTTTACCCTCCTTCCCTGAGGAACTGAAAGTTCTAACCCTTTAATTAGTTATACTTCTGGTTATTCTTCTCAGCCCCCATCCTAAAATTATCTATAGTGCTCAAAGAGTCACATTATTGACATGAATTCAGATGAAGTTGAGAGAAGCTTTTAATAAAAATAAAAATTATTCATGGGTTCAGGAAGATAGTACAGAGGTTAAGATGCATGCCTTGCATGCTGCTGACTGATCCTGGTTCGAACTCTAATACCACAGTATCTCTGAGTGCAGCCTTGGGGAGTTCCAAGCACTTCTGGAATGGCCTGGAATATCTACATCAGTTCACATATCCATGCCTGGCATTGAACTGCTAGTTTGGTTGACTGAGAACCACTGGGAGGCATTTCTGGTCCTCCTAAGCACCCTTAGGAGACTTCCACCAAGAATCACCCAGTCTTCCTTGTACTTTGGGAATACCAAGATATTAGGAAGTCTGCACCAGAAACTGAGGACAAAAAACAAATATATTTATCAGATTATAGTCATGTTAAAACTATATACATGGATAAGGGATTAGGGCATTGGCAGTTTTTGGATACCATTATTTTGCCCTAATTTTATCTTTTGTTTTTGAGCCATATTTTGTGATATTCAGGGATTACTCTTGGTTCTGTGCTCAGGGATCACTCTTGTGGGGCTTAGGTGGCCCTGTGGGATGTTGGAGATTGAACCTGGATTGGCCTTGTGCAAGGCAAGCTTCCTACCTACTGGCCTATTGCTTTCTGCATAACATTTTAAAAAAACTTATTTCATCTTCCATTAACTATACCTTTATCTCTGCTTTTGATTTTTAAGTTTAAACTTATTATTGAGGTACAACCAGAAATCCAGCCCTGAGAAAAAGTCAGGCTGGATAAGAGTCAGAATTGAAGGTCACAGAAAGTCTATGGCCTGGGTGTCCTTTCCAGTAGGGGTTGGTTTAAGTCAGAGGTTAGATTGCTCTTTTGAAAACATGGTCCTGATATGGAGTCATGATGGGATGGGGACTAAAGCATTACTAAAACATTACTAGTATTACTATTGTCAATATTCTTTTATAGTTAGTGGCAATATTATAAATATGTATTAAAACTTTTATGGTGTTCACTGGACAATATCTGTGTAGCAGCAAGCAAAGTTCCTCTCTATTGAAGCTTGCATTCTAAGGAAGGGTAACAACCCCTCATCTTAATAAATAAACAAAAATATAATGTAGCAATTTCCCTGAAGATAAAACCAAGGAATGGAAGAGAAGGTGATGGTATTTGGGTTAGATATTAGAGAGGGAGATGTGTTCTATGAGACAGTGAGGAGAAAGAAGATGAGGCTTAAAGGAATGAGGCTTCTCTCCCAAGGGCCCTGCTGCTAAGGCCAATGATGCTACCCTGGGGCCGGCGAGGTGGCGCTAGAGGTAAGGTGTTTGCCTTGCAAACACTAGCCAAGGAAGGACCGCGGTTTGATCCCCTGGCATCCCATATAGTACCCCCCAAGCCAGGGACAATTTCTGAGCCCTTAGCCAGGAGTAACCCCTGAGCATCAAACAGGTGTGGCCTGAAAAACCAAAAAATAAATAAAAAAATGATGCTACCCTTTATTCTGCTTTGTCCTCATTTTGTCAATCTGTAGGTAGCTGAGTTTGATCTGGGGCAGAAACATTGGCAGATGGTGTCTGGTTCTAGTGGCAAAGGTTAAGAAGCCCCTTGTAAGCAGAACCTAATTTTTTTTGAGCCCAGCCTTCAAAGGAATGACTCAGAATTCTCATCACTCCAAGCTTTCCCTTACTATTTTATTGGCTCAAGAGTGAGATCTTTCATTTGATGTCTGAGGAAAGTCAGATTTTATTTGGATGTGCTATATCAGATCTAGTCATAATCTTCAAAAAGTAACTTAAAAATCTGTAAACCAATTGTGATACAGCCACTTCATTTAGAAGTCAGACTTTGAAAAGAGAACTTTAAGGGGCCTCATAGATGTACAGTGGGCAGGGAAATGGCCTTGCAAATGCTTGATTTGTGCTTGATCCCAGAACCTTCCAGGAGTGATCTTTGAGTACAGATCAGGAGTAAGTCCCAGGAACTGCTGGGTGTACTCCTCTACTCTCCAAAGAACATTGAGATCATTAGTTCTTATTTTATGAAGAAAAAAATAGGCCCAGAGAGCATGAGTGATTTATTTGTTTTAGATCACACAGCTATTTTGGATGAATTTCTGAAGAAACTCCTTCTCCAGTGCTCTTTTTTCCTGCTATATGAAATTTACTTCAAAGAATTTAGAGTTTACCTAAAGTAATGTTGGGACTACTGGGACTGATCTGTTTCTACCTCACTCAGTAGACAGCTTGTTACTCACTGGTTGAAATTATCTTTGAATGTAGCACCTTGGGTAGGTGTTGAGACCCTCCAGGTGTGGCCATTTTCCCTCAGATTAAATACTTCAGATGGAGAGGAAGTCACCCACTTTCATTTCCGGATCTCGTTGGAGCTGGTTGCTTATTAAGGGAAAATGTCTGAGAACTCCTGAAAATCCTTTTCTCTCTCCATGCATATGTATGTGAGTTATTCTTCACACCATCATCCGATTCTAGACCCGCATCTTTCCAGTGTTGTGGTGTTTGAACCTGAGGACTTTATTCTATAGTCATTCATCAGGAATGGTGTCATTTTATGGAAGCTTTGAGTGAGGAGTGTGTGACATAGACACAACCTGATAATAGCATCATGTGGAACTAGTTTATTTTCTGCATGTGTGGTTGCTCCTTCCTCCTCCCATTACCTAGTTTGGGGCATGATGTTTGAACTAAGCTGAAACATTGCACAGCACTGATATTTTACCAGTTTGCTAATTGACTTCATGAAGACTGAGATATGATAATGAACACCTTTCTACCTTCTCATCCTCAAAGCACACATTTTAAGTAGCTACCTCTGAATAAGATCTAGAGGGATTCACCTACAACTCCGATTATATAATTCTGCATGCACATGTGGTAAAATATTTTGTGCCTATGCACAGATATGTACTCACACGAATACATCTTGACTTGTCAAACTTCTACAGCTGGTAAGGAACAGAACCCGATTTAATACCATTTGACAGATTCTTTTTTTTCCCCTTTCTTGTGTATTAGCAGAAAATAAAGCATTTCTCCAAGCTCATAGCCCCAAAGGTCTTCTTGAGCGGTGTTTGATATTTAATCATGTTATACAGGATGGGGTGATTCATGACTCAGGAATCTGTTTAGTTAATAACTCAATTCTGCAACTGGGTCACATTTATATGCAGTAATATCATACCTCAGGTAAACCCAGAATCCAATTAGTGCTTGGGCTATTTCATTTCTCATCTATCATTTTGCTTACCATAGCCAGGATATTCATCTTTACTAGCTGAAGGTTCCTTGAGGTCCTCAGGGCAAATTCCTGACTTCTTTGTGGCAGTCACAGTTATTGATTGAAAAAAAAGTTTGAGTGAAAACAGTTTTCTTATTTACATGGGAGTGGGATTTGTTGGGTAATTTAGTAAAAGGAAGTTTTTCATTATCTCAATCTTATCCAATCTTGGCACTTCTGGGTTCTTTGAGGCTCATCCAGAGAGTCATTTTCATGAGGGTATATACATTTGTCTGTTGCCAATAAAAATTAAAGCAGAAACAGAAAATAAGACATGGGAATTCTAACTATAAAGTAAGCAGAATTGATTAATTTTATTTGTTGAAAAATACAAGTATGGTATTATTGTATTAATTATTAATTATAAAATCCCAGTAGTGAACAGAGGAAGTTGATGGAGCCTTTTTTTGGCCCGGTCCGACACTTGCAGCCCCTACGGCATGACAGGTCTGTAGGTATCAGGCTAAGGGTAAGGAAATTATCCACAGCAGTCATGAAGTTTTAGGAGACATCCAGCTTTATTATAAGGCCCTAACTGCCATGTGCATATCTCAGATGGCTTCTAAGCTAAACAGCCTCTCTGCACCTAACCTGTATCTCTTCACTACCTGCAGTGTCTTCTTTGCTCATGCTTCTCTCTCATCCTTAGGCAATCCCTTTGTTACCAACCACAGACCTCTCCCAGATGTGGGAGGGTCTGACCATCCAGGTAAGATAGGCAGGAAGTTGGGGGAAGGGTAACAGATTATTAGATAAGGATTTAACCATTCCAGAAAGGAGTTTCTGAGACTCACGTTATCTCCAAAATCCTAATTTTGCTAAGGATTTTCTTTTTATTTTGGATTTTTTAAAAATAATTCTTCTTGTGATTATAGTGAATTACAAGTCTTTCACAATAATATTTAAGATACATAGTGACAAAAGAAAGATATGTAGTGACAAAGAATTTGGGCCATTCCCACCACCAGTGTTGTCCTCCCTCTACCCCTGTTCCCAGTATGCTTCCCATACCTCCTCCTTTTGTCCAACGGATTGCTAGTGTAAGAGGTCTCCTTTGAGTATAGCTTGTTGTAGATTGGGTACCAATTCTGGTGTCGTTGACTTTGGGTTTGGTGCTTAAGTCTAATTTTTTTTGTTTTGTTTTGTTTTGTTTTGTTTTGTTTTTGGGTCACACCCCACAGCGTACTCAGGGGTTACTCCTGGCTCTACACTCAGAATTTGCTCCTGGCAGGCTCGGGGGACCATATGGGATGCCGAGATTTGAACCACCGTCCTTCTGCATGCAAGTTAAACACCTCACCTCCATGCTATCTTTCCGGCCCCATGTCTGATCATTTTTTATTTCCACTCAATATTCATACAACTGGTTGCTCCTGGTACCATCCTTTTTTTGTTTTTGTTTTTGTTTTTGGATTTTTGAGTGCTTACGTTTTCTCCATGACTCAACTTTCTATTTTGTTGTTGTTGTTGTTTTATTTTTGGGTCATTCCCAGCAGCGTTTAGGGGTTACTCCTGACTCTAAGCTCAGAAATTGCTCCTGGCAGGGTTAGGGGATCATATGGGATGCGAACCACCGTCCTTCTGCATGTAAGGCAAATGCATTATCTCCATGCTATCTCTCCAGCCTCTCAACCTCCTATTTTATGAGGACTTTAATTTGCTCTACAATATTATGTTTCTCACCTCCATAGCCCAGCCTCACTTTATGAGCTATTCAAATAAAGGACAACTTGCATGTCATGTCCAGTAGTCTGCTTTAAAAATTGTACCCAGTTATCAAACATCCAAGCTCAGAGAAGTGCCTAAAACTAAGATAATTATCTTGTTGAAGTCCAGATCTCAAATGTCCTTGTTGCTGCAGGGATAGTGAGCTGTTTAGTGTCCCCAGGTTAATACAGAGAGAGGCCAGTTAACACAGAAGACATTATGCACCTTGGTTAAAGAAATCTTAACCAGGGGCCGGAAAGATAGCATGGAGGTAGGGCGTTTGCCTTTCATGCAGAAGGTCATTGGTTCGAATCTCGGCGTCCCATATGGTCCCCAGTGCTTGCCAGGAGCAATTTCTGGGCATGGAGCCAGGAGTAACCCCTGAGCACTGCTGGGTGAGACCCAAAAACCAAAAAAAAAAAAAAAAAAAAAAAAAGAAATCTTAACTATGGAAAAGAAAAAAAAATTTGTATCAAAATTTAAAACGAAAGTGAAGAAATTCTTGAATTTACTGCTCAAAAGATAAATTACTAGTCTCAAACACTAACCAATACTTCAAGAAGAAAATTCTAAAGATATTCAGTGAAAAGTATCTTTTAAGAAAAGCAAAACAAAATAAAAAAAATTCCAAAAATTATACTAAAACTGAAACTAGAAAAGTCTTTATAGAACAACAGATAAAACACCTCTGAGCTCCTCTTTTATAAAAGACAAAAATAGACCAAAACAACTTTCTCAGAACTCTTGAAATCAATAAAATACTTTCAGAAATCTGAGTAGCACTTATTAAAGAAAAGAAGGTCAGAATCATGCTAAGAAGAGAAAATTTTATGGTCTTTTAGATTTCCTTATTTCTATTCACCTTTCATTTCCTACCACTGTATGGGGGGGGGGTGTAAATGAAAACCAAAGACCTCATAACTATCAGTAATAGACCTGTCTCTAGTATTCATTGGTGAGGACATGACAATTTTCCAAGAAGCCCCATCTCCAAAAAAAGTCACTATTTGACTATTTGATCTGCTGTTCAGCTCTAGGAATAACTGCCTGCTTAGTAATTGTCTATATTTGACTTGATTCAGGGTTTACTGTCTTAAAGTTTTATCCTGAGGGTATTGGTCAAAAATCAATCATTAGGGGCTTGAGAGATAGTATGGAGGTAAGGCGTTTGCCTTTCATGCAGAAGGTCATTTGTTCGAATCCCAAGGTCATTGGTTCGAATCCCGACATCCCATATGGTCCCCGAGACTACCAGGAGCTATTTCTGAGTATAGAGCCAGGAGTAATCCCTGAGCACTGCCGGGTGTGACCCAACCCCCACTCCAAATCAATCATTAGCTGAGATGACAAAAGTAGCAGATCAAAACACATAAAAATAAAAACTACCCAGAGTGCCACTGGATGTGGACCCAAAACTGGAAAAAAAAAAGTAAAAATTGGGGGATAAAATGTTCAGGGTTGGGGCCGGAGCAGTGGCTCAAGCAGTAGGGCGTTTGCCTTGCACATGCTAACCTAGGATGGACAGAGGTTCAATCCTCCAAGCTAGCAGTGATTTCTGAACACATAGCCAGGAGTAACCCCTGAGTGTCACCAGGTATGGGTCCCAAAAAACCAAAACACAAAACAAAAAGAAAACAAAGAACCAACAACAAACAAACAGACAAACCCCCCCTCCCCCCCCCCAAATGTTCAGGGTTGGAAAAAGGTCAAACTTAGTTCTGGGAATCTAGGAAGCCACAAGAAAATGCTGTTATGCACTTGCCCATGAAAGACCTGTGTTGGGCTTAACCTCTGATTGACCTTAAAGCTCTGGAAAAGCAGAAAGTAAAGATTGAGATGGAATTATTTGCTGGAGCATTAAGATTCTCAGCATTTATTAGCAAAATTAGAGACATGTAGTAGTCCAGCCTTAATCAATGATCAAGGAATCTTTGATCTTTCAATCAATCTTTGTTTCACCAATAAACTTACTGAGCAAAGATGTCAGTAGTCACATAATACAGATAATATTTAAATTCTAATTAGTTTAACAAAGATCATTTAGCAGACATCCCACCCAGTCCCAAGCCTACCCCCTTGGCAGACACAAAATAATATATTTTATATTGCTTGTTTACAAGTAAGTGGTAATAAATTTTTTTGGGGGGGTCACACCAGGCAGCACTCAGGGGTTACTCCTGGCTCAGAAATCACTCCTGGCAGCCTTGGGGGACCATATGGGATGTCGGGATTCGAACCACCGTCCTTCAGTGTCTAAGGCAAACTCCCTACCACTTCACTATCTCTCCGGCCCCGGTAATAAAATTTTTTTTAAGGGAAGTAGTGTAACAAGAAAATTTGTGAAAATTAATTTATCTCTCACTGAGGTCATCAAATCATTGTCAGAAGGTTTGGCAAATGATTTGTTGTTAGTTGATATTCAATTATTTGTTTTATTTCTGAACATTAGGTAGTTTTGAATCAATGTTATGTCTAAATTGGTGTGTTCCTACTAGGATGACAGTACTGAACTCATTTGGAGTTAGTGAGGGCTGTGTTTATGACCATGTAGTCCAGAAATTCCAAGCTCTTTAGATAATATTGAGGCTTTTGTGGGCTCATTCTGGAAGTTTAAATTAGCAGGGAGGGTTGCCTGAACTCACTTGAAATAAGTCCTGAAGATGTCAGCCCAAATACTGGTATACCTGGAGTTTTGGTTCCTTTGGCATCTCTGCAGATTTCTATGGTTGACTGGTGAAGCAGAGCCATTGTAAAAGAGGCAGTGTGTGTGGTTGGCCCAGCTAGTATGACTTTGGCAAGATGGGAAATTGGCTCTCCCTCTCCTGAGATTGCTGTTTTCGGCTACACTGATGGTGTACCCATGATTTTTTTATGGCTTGTTATATATCTCCGTCAAGAATAGAGTGAGTTTGGGCCCGGAGAAATAGCACAGCGGCGTTTGCCTTGCAAGCAGCCGACCCAGGACCTAAGGTGGTTGGTTCGAATCCCGGTGTCCCATATGGTCCCCTGAGCCTGCCAGAATCTATTTCTGAGCAGACAGCTAGGAGTAACCCCTGAGCACCGCCGGGTATGGCCCCCCCAAAAAAAACCCCCCAAAAGCCCCCCAAAACAAAGAATAGAGTGAGTTTATGGAGCTGGCATAATGTAGACTTGCTGTGTTTGTGGGCATGGTTTCTGGGCAAAGAATTCTATGATATAAAACTATTGCAGGTAAATTGATAATTAAGGCTTGTAATGTGTTTTGGGGAAAAACAAAGTCTAAAAGTAAACTTGCCTAAGAGATGTAGGTGTATTGCACAAAGGTCTCATATATGGAGCTGGAAAGCCATTGAAATGTGGAATTGCAGGCTTCCTGAGAGCAGAGGTGTCTGGAGAGGATACATCTCAGAACAACATGTGTGTTCAGTACCCATGTTGCCTGTGCACACGGCGCCCTCACATATAACCCCCAATAATTTCCCCCTTTGGGGGGCGACACTCATCTGTATTTAGAGATTACGCATGGGACGCCTGGGAGATCAAACCGTGGTCTGTCCTAGATGCCTTACACCCTGTGCCATTCCTCCGGCCCCTCCCTTTATTTTTTTATTTTTATTTTTTCTGGGGGGGTGCCACACCCGACGGTGCTCAGGGGTTACTCCTGGCTGTCTGCTCAGAAATAGCTCCTGGCAGGCAAGGGGGACCATATGGGACTCCGGGATTCGAACCAACCACCTTAGGTCCTGGATCGGCTGCTTGCAAGGCAAACACCGCTGTGCTATCTCTCCGGCCCCACCTCCCTTTATTTTCTATTAACCTTTTATGCTTCAGTGCTTGTCTCCTCCTGAAATTCTTTTCTGTGAGGTAAAGGTGATGGACCTAAAAGCCTGGGACTAGGTCCCAGGTTTAGGACTGATTTTCCTTTCTTGCAAAGTGCAATTCCTTGTTCCAGCTTGAATTCACTGCACCCTGAAAAATTGGGTGACAGGAATTAGCTCCTTTGTCACACAGAGCATGTGGAGGTTAGGTACAGCTTGACAGCTGCCTTGTGGGATTGGTGGGATGTAAGAGTCCATTGTTCAGTGACTCATGGCAGACTTTTACTAGTCCTAAATTTCTCAGGCATATCCTGGAGTGACAGAGATAGAGAGAAAGGGGTCTTATTCTCAAGGCTACTGCCTCTCTCCACTCTACTTCACAATAAGTCACCCAGAAAAACTTGACCAACAACAGAACAGGACAATCAACAAATACACTAGTTTTATCAAAGGTAAGTCTTTTTCCCCTCAAAGAACAATTTAAGTAGGTGAAAAAGACAAACTCCATAATAGAAGAAAGAATATGGAAATCATATTTGCATAGGGTGTTGTGTGTGATAAGGGCTATCAAATCTGAATAGATGGGACTACATCAAACTAAAAAGTTTCTGTATGTCAAAAGAAAACAGGGGTTAACACTAAAAGATAAATGGGTCTATTTGCTGGTAGGATGGGGCAGATGGGAAGCACTCTGGAAACATTGGAGGTGGGAAGTTGATACAGGATTTAGGATTGATCTGAAAACATTGTATGTCTAAAATCAAAGTATGAATGAATAACTCTGTAAATCACAATGGTGTGTTGGTGGGTTTTTTCTTGCCTTACAGTAGACCCTTCAGTTCTTATTTTAAGATTGGGTTGAGTCTGTAAAGTTCCTGAGCTATTATTTATTTGTGAAGCTGTGTATCCTTTCTTCAAACCTGAATGAAAGTCTGGCTGTGTAAAGTATTTTTGGTGAGGCATTCATTTCATTGAGTTATTTCACCCTATCTCACCATTGCCTTTGGGTCTGGAGCATAACTTGTGACAAATCTGCTGCAAATCTTAAGTTTGCTTCTTAGTATGTAGTTTCCCTTTCAACTTTGTTGCTTTTAGTATTCTCTATCTATGGTTTTCATCATTGTGACTAAGAAGTGCTTTGGGGTGTTTTTATTTGGCTTTCTTTTAGTTGGTACTTCTTCCAGCATCTTGAACTGCAAGCATTTTTCAGCTCAGGGAACTTCTCAGCGATGATAATTTTTTTTTTTTTTTGGCCACACCCGGCATTGCTCAGGGGTTACTCCTGGCTGTCTGCTCAGAAATAGCTCCTGGCAGGCACGGGAGACCATATGGGACACCGGGATCCGAACCAACCACCTTTGGTCCTGGATCGGGGTGATAATTTTTTTTAAACTTTATTTATTTATTTATTTATTGATTGGTATTTGGGTTACACCCAGTGGTGGTCAGGGGTTACACCTGGCTCTGCACTCAGAGATCGCTCCTGGCAGGCTAGGGAACCACATGGGATGCCGGTAATCAAACTGGATCCTTCCAGGATTGGCCGCATGCAAGGCAAATGCCCTACCACTGTACTATCTCTCGGGCCCCAGTGATGATAAATTTTACCGTTGCTTCTTCTTTTTATTTCTGACCTTCTGGGACCCCTGATTCTTAAGTTGTTCATGTTGAATTATTCCAAAGTTTTATTTTCATCTTACTTATTTTTTTAACCAAAAAAAGTTTTTATTGCATTACAAGCCACAGCAATAAAACACACCCGAATAATTATAAACATAACACTTAAAAAATCTCACATAGAGTTATAAGACAACAATACGCTCCATTTAATATGTATGTTAAAACCATAATTTACAACTTCTGCCAAGAAGTTTGATATTCTCAAACAGAACTGAGAGTGAAACATGCCATTATAGAACTCCTGCCAATGGGGCCGGGTAGGTGGCGCTGGAGGTAAGGTGTCTGCCTTGCAAGCGCTAGCCAAGGAAGGACCACGGTTCGATCCCCCGGCGTCCCATATGGTCCCCCCAAGCCAGGGGCGATTTCTGAGCACATAGCCAGGAGTAACCCCTGAGCGTCAAACGGGTGTGGCCCAAAAACCAAAAAAAAAAAAAAAAAAAAGAACTCCTGCCAATGCCTGATCATTTGATAAAATACCTTTCATGTTCAATCTAAGCAGTGCTGTTACTGCACATTTCAGATGACCATCCAACGATGATGAAAAATGTGGTGAGTTCTTAACTTGGTCTGATAAAAAGTTCTGATGAGGGCCTGGAGAGATAGCACAGCGGTGTTTGCCTTGCAAGCAGCCAATCTAGGACCAAAGGTGGTTGGTTCGAATCCTGGTGTCCCATGTGGTCCCCTGTGCCTGCCAGGAGCTATTTCTGAGCAGACAGCCAGGAGTAACCCCTGAGCACCGCCGGGTGTGGCCCAAAAACCAAAACTCCCCCCCCCAAAAAAAAGTTCTGATGAAAATGCCAAATATTATCCCTGTACAAACAAAAAGCCCAGGGGGCCATACATATAGCATATATAGCATGGAGGTAAGGCATTTGCCTTTCATGCAGAAGGTCATTGGTTCAAATCTCAGCATCCCATATGGTCCCCTGAGCCTGCCAGGAGTGATTTCTGAGCATGAAGCCAGGAGTAACACCTGACCGCTGCTGGGTGTGACCCAAAAACCAAAAACAAAACAAAACAAAAACAACAACAAAAAAACAAAAAACAAAACAAAACAACCCCCAAAGCCCAAACTAACATCAGGCATGAAGAGGGGGGTGGTTTCTAAATACGTCCTGGCAGCATTGGCACCTTCCTTACATTGGACTCCAAAACACTGAATTATGTTTGGATTAAAGAAAAATCAGTAGACTCAATTTGATTTTTGAGTACACAATTTGAGGTGGCTGTCCCAATAGCTGCGTTTTACATTTACAGTTTTGGACAAATCACAAAATCTTGTTGGCACCTATCTCTCCCTCTTTAGTTTTAAGCAGTGCTCAGAACGCTTGCTCTGTAACTGGCTGTTCAGTTGAATGGGTGACATAATTTTTTTACTTATTTTGAAGATATTTCGTCTTCTGTTAGTTTATTTTAACGTTCTTTTCCTATTTTTTCTGTTGAATACAGGTGTTATGTACCCAAGTTTTTCAGTCCTAATATTTCTTTTGAAGTTTTCTCAATTCTACTCTCATATCCTCTTGAGTCTTATGTGCTATCTGTTCCATGGTTTCTTTAAGTTCTTTAAACATCTTTAGCATTTCCTTTCTAAAGTCCTGATCAGAGAGGCTATAGAGGTGGCTGATGTAAGTTGGGTCTTCAGAAGTATCAACTTCATTTATTAAGTGTGGTTGGATTCTACATTGCTTTCTCATTGTGACCTTTGTAGCATGAGGTTATTTTTTAATGTGTTGTGGTGGGGCTCTTTTATTAGAAGAAATGACTGGCCACAGTGCAAATGGAGCTTCCACACTCTTGTCTGGGCACATTAACCTCAGTTCAATTCAAAATGGTGCTTTTTAGTCCTATAATTACCCACACCCAGCAATCTGTCCTGCAACAACAGTCAACACTTCTTTTATTCTCCTGGTTGTGCTCTTGTCTTAGCACACTCACCTCAGTTCAGTTCTAAAGCCAATCACAAGTTTCACACTTTAAAAGTGTGAAAACCCATCTGAATTCTAAACAGCCTTGTAGTCACTGTGTTTAAAAAGTAATTAAAAAAGGTTCAAACAGCAGATATGTGGTATGTCTGGAATCAAACTTGTGACCTTGTGCCTGTCAGGTGGATTCTTTAGCCAATAATTTATCTCTTGTCCCTAGCACATTCTTTGTTATTGGACTGTTTGTGTGTTATGAAACATACATATCTTAAGTTGTAAAGTTCAGTATGTTGGCAAATTCATAAACTTCTGTGTATTTTCAAATATACCCTGGACCTGAATGCACAGCAAATCCTAAAACAATGATTAGCCTTATTTTTTAGATTTTTTTCAAATAAAAGAAATTATACCACATAAAATTTTTTAAGATAAATTCTGTTGCAAAGGCACTTGATCCTGAGATTCATTTATGTTGTGCATCAATAGTTAATTTCCTTTTTATTTCCTGTTACTGTTCCATTGCACAGTTAGAGAACAATTTGTTTATTCATTTTACTGTGGAATATATAATTGGATCATTCTCCATTTTGTCTTTATAATCAAGCTCCTCAGAGCATTGCTGTATCTTTTGTTAAAGATCAGTTTTTACTTCTTTTCAATGGAAGATTAAGAATGAAATTGCAGTTCATATTCCTCCCCCCCCAAAAAAAGAATGAAATTGCTGTCTCATGCATTTATAAGTCCAAAATTTTACATGTCCAAAGTCTAGGAGAATACTTCATTTACATTATCACCAGCTAAATATTTTCAGTCTTAAATGCACATTTATTTTTATTTTATTTTTTTATATAATTACTTTTTTAAAGCTCTGTGCTTACAAAATTGTCCATGGTTAAATTTCAGTCACAGAATGTACACCACCCTTCTCCAGTGCGCATATTTCCCACTACCAATATCCCCAGTTTCTCTTTCACATACCCTCCTAATCCTGCCTCTGGGGTAGGCATTTTCTCTCTCTCTCTCTCTCTCTCTCTCTCTCTCTCTCTCTCTCTCTCTCTCTCTCTCTCACGTTGTGGTTTGCACTATTGCCAATTAAGGGGTACCATGTCTATTTCTTTTTTTTTTTAATAATTTTTTATTATGAATTATGAGAACAAAAGATGCAAAGAAAGAGGATAAGGTAAAGTTACAGTGGAAGGACAATCACCCATAACATAATTATCAGAAGAAGTCCCCTTGCTGATATCTTAACTTTGAACTTTCACCAAAGAAAGTTAAGATAAATAAAACAGAATCCATGTGCAATTACTTTGTCCCTCAAGTCCCCAGATTGTAGCACATTATAATATTTCTTAACAGCACACAAGGCAATCTAAAGCCATCAAACTTACGTAACTCCTTAAACATTAGAGGCATAGTATTTTTTACATTTCCATGTACATGCATATTAGCTTAAGTTAACCTCAAATTTTAAGTGGGTGTGTTTTAACGATTAGAGTCAAAGGAGCACAGTAAAAACGGCGTTAGAGTGGCAATTGTTGTTTGCATAGGCCCACCAAAATATGAGAGGCATGGAAAGGAATAGCCTTGGCCTAAATACAAAGAGATCCTACCCCTGAAGTTTCCTGGCATAAGACCAGCTCTAGGCCTCAGGAAAGTTATCGTTCGCTCCAAGACATTGTCCGTAGCGCCAACACACTTATCACACAGTCTCTGTTGTCGGTCTCATGTTTCTGTATTAAAGATTCTGGAATCTGCATGTCCTACATTGAAGTCATGATGTGGAGTGCCTTCTCGTTTCACCTCACCATGAAAGGGGAATGCAGGAAGCCCTGTCCTGTAAGCAGGTTGTTGTTGTTAAGTCTTCTCAGTGTTAAGGGAAGTCTCTTTTGAGCAGGACGATGTCTGAGCAGTGGTAGGGTCTTCCGTGGTAGAGGATTGCTTCCAGGTGATGTTATAGACAAACCTCACCATAAAGGGGCAATACAGCAAGCCCTGTCCAGTAAGCAGGTCATTGTTCTTGTTGTCTTCTCAGTGTTAAGGGGTGTCTCTTTTGAGTAGATCGATGTCAGAGCAGCTGTAGGGTCGTCCCTGGTACAGGAATGCCTCCAGGTGATGTTATATACAACCTTGGATGTTTTGTAAATGTCTTCTGTAGATCAAGGGGTAAATGGAGAATGCCCATTCTTCTGAGGCCTGTGCCAGGTCTTTATGTCAATGTTCAGGGTGTAAGGTCTCATTGCACTACAAGATTTGTGTGTTCCCATTTCTATTAGATAAGAACTTATTGGTATGTATAGTATTTTCCCATGTTAGTGTGCCTACGCAAACAAGTAATAAAGCCACGTTGTGCTATCAGATATATGGGGGCATAAGAACATTTCCAACAAGACCCATGACTTGGTTCAAACATAAGTATTAAACTGAGGGATTCTTTCACACCAAATTCCATATTGAGCAGTTCACAAAGAGAAGATAAAAAACATGGGGGGGGGGATCATCAATGTATAAGAAAGTATTTAGCAAAAGTTATAGCCGTCAAAGAAAACACCCATAAAATGTTGAAAAGATATGCGTCATTTTTATGCCTTTTAAAATAGTTGGGTGGGTGTTAACTCTAGGGCACCACTTTGGTCTGTGAATTAGGACTCAACAGTACTTAAGTTAGAAAGGGTAAAAAAGGAGTAATAATGATAGGAGATAAAGAAGTTAAAGAGAAATATGAACTTATGAAGGGGTATGCAAAAGGGCAGAGTACAAAATGGACATTCTGCATACATAAAAACATAATGCAATGATAGTGAGTACTATTAATGTTTCTTGTGAGAGTACTATTAATGTTTCTTGTGAGAGTACTATTAATGTTTCTTGTGAGAGTACTATTAATGTTTCTTGTGTGCGCGGGGGCTATCGCCCCCATGCGAATTTGAGAATGTAGACTGGACAGAGATTACCAGTGCCAGCCAAACCTCCTCCTGCCAGACTCCCGGCTCCCAGGAAGGAGAGATCCTTCAAGAAGCTGGGAGACCAGAAGTTCAGAGCCCCACCCAGACCCTCCCTAAGGAGCTGCATGGATAGTGGGGGAAGGCCTAGGGTACCTTCAAGCTCCACCAAGGGACCCAACTCACCGGCTTGCCCAGGCGTGTGGCCCGGGGAAGCCCTGGAGATCTGGAGCAAGGCGGCAGAGGGGTGCTGGGGTTACCCAAGTCCCGCACCCCCCCTAGGCCTGGCCAAGCAGGCCTCCGGCATGGCGTGGGCTTGCCAAACCTCCTCCTGCCAGACTCATGTCTATTTCTTTATCCCTTTTCAGTACCCAGTTCTTGTCCAGAGAGATCAGTTCCAGCTATCATTATCACAGTGGACTTTCACTACCCTAACTGTATTTTTTTGTTTTTTTGTTTTTTTGGGGCCACACCCAGCGGTGCGCAGGGGTTACTCCTGGCTGTCTGCTCAGAAATAGCTCCTGGCAGGCACAGGGGACCATATGGGACACCGGGATTCGAACCAACCACCTTTGGTCCTGGATCGGCTGCTTGCAAGGCAAACACTGCTGTGCTATCTCCCTGGGCCCACCCTAACTGTATTTACCATGCTTTCTACCATGGACTGGTCCTCCTTATGCTCATTTCTATTGTTTCTGGATACTATTATCATACTATCTTTTATTTTTATTATATCACAAATGATTGAGATTATTCTATATCTATCTCTCTCTTGGACTCATTTCACTCAACATAATAATCACCAAATCTATTCATATATAAGCAAATTTCATGACTTCATTTTTTTCCTAACAACTGTGTAAAATTACATTGTGTAGATGTACCAAGTCTGAATAAATGGGACTACTTCAAACTAAAGTTTTAGCATGGCAAAAGAAATATGGGCTAAAATTAAAAGATATCTAACTAAATGGGAGAAAGTAATTGAACTCAACACATCACATAAAAGTTTGATATCTAATATATACAAAATACTCATAAAAGTTAACTCCACAAAACCTAAAACTCTCCAAAAAATGAGAACAGAAAATGAACAGAGTTTTCTTTGAGGAATATCAACAGATGGTCAACAGACATATGAGAAAATGCTCATCACTTATCATTAGGGAAATCCAAATCAAGACAACAATGAGTGTGCGTGTGTGTATGTGTGTGTGTATATGCTTATCATACTCAAATAACCTTGCATGCTTAAGAAAATAACCTAAAAGACATATAAGTTAATATCTACCTTTGGTATAATCAATTCAATATATAACTTTTTTAAGTAATAGGGAACTTGAAACTCCAATATTTCAACCTACGAAAATGCAAACAATGAGGAACAATGAGGAAACCACAAAAACTGCAATTGTGGATAGGGAGAGAGAAATCTAGGCAAATCTCTAAGCTCCTCAGAATGCCTGAGTCTGGTAGATGAGGACCTAAAATCAATACTTGATGCTTTAGCAACAGAAATCTAGGAGGTCCTGGCAAGCAAAATTAAGCAATCAATAGATGAACAATTCAACAAACTCAAAAGAACTCTTTCAGAAAATGAGAGAATCCATACAAGTGGAATTGAAGGAACTAAAGAGCATGTTAGCAAGCCATAGTAGTATAATCACACAGGGGGAGAACCATAGAGATGAACTTGATGACAAATTACAAACCAGCAACAATAAAAATATATCAAAAAAGAAAAGAGAGACAAAAGAGTGAAAGAAAATATAAGGTACTTAATGAACAAAGACAAAGGAAATAATCTTAAAATTATAGGAATATCAGAAGGGGAGGAAAAAGGGAAAGAACAAGAGCTAGTAGTTTGAGGGATAATAGAGAGAATTTCTCCACTCTTGAAAGAGGTTGCTGTGCAAATCCAAGAGGCAAAAAGTGTGTTAAACAAAATAGACTCACAGGACAACATCAAGACATATAGTAATAAAAATGGCAAAAACAAAGTGAGATGTATTTTCTTAAAGCAGTAAAAAAGAAGAAAAATTAACTATAAAGAAAAGAGCATAAGGGCCCGGAGAGATAGCACAGCGACATTTGCCTTGCAAGCAGCCGATCCAGGACCAAAGGTGGTTGGTTTGAATCTCGGTGTCCCATATGGTCCCCCATGCCTGCCAGGAGCTATTTCTGAGCAGACAGCCAGGAGTAACCCCTGAGCACCGCCGGGTGTGGCCCAAAAACCAAAAAAAAAAAAAAAAAAAAAGAAAGAAAAAGAAAAGAAAAGAACATAAGAATCACACCAGATCTCCCATATGAAAAAGTCCAGGCAAAAAAAAGAATGGAATGACATATTCAAACAATAAAAAAAAAAGAAAGAAAGAAAAATCAACCTAGAGTCCACTACCCAGAAAACCTCTCATTTATATGGAATAAATGAGATCATTTTAAATCATTAAATTTATAAATCATTAAATAATAATACATCATTATTAGGTTAGAAAGAACTCGCAGCATTTCTGATAACCAAACTGACTCTAAATAAACTACTGAAAAGTCATTTATATAAATCAAATAACCAATTGTAACAGCAACATCCCAGCACAATTGTTTTGGCTTTTTTTGGGCCACACCCGGCTGCCTCAGGGATTACTCCTGGCTCTGTGCTCAAAAATCACTCCTGGCAGACTCAGGACCATATGGGATGCGGGTGTGTGTGTGTGAGGAGGTGGGGGAGGATTGAACTCCGGTCAGTTCTGGGTCAGTCGCCTGCAAGGCAAACGCCCTATTGCTGTGCTATCTCTCCAGCCCCCTCCCTACACAATTTAATTGCACAATAGCTCTTTCCTTCAATAGTTTCCTTGAATGTTAATGGACTAAACTTTCCCATCAAAAGGCATAGAATAGAGATTTGGATCAGGAAACTAAACCCATTCATTTGCTGCTTACAGGAAACACATCTAAAAATCTCAGGATAGACATAGGCTCAGAGTAAAATGAGAAACTGGTAAAGCTAAAACTAATGAACTTAACAGGGCCTTCTATTCTCAAAAAGCAAAATATACATTCTTTTCTAGTGCACACCAAACATTCTCTAGGATAGATCATATTTTAGGATATAAGGCTAACACAAAAATTCACAATCAAAACCAATAAATAAATAAATAAAAATTCACAAACATAAGAATCATATCAAGCACCCTCTCAGACAACAATGCAAAGAAATAGAGATTAATTGTAAAAGGATGTGGAGAAACTCCAATACATGGAGACTAAATAACATGCTGCTTAATAATAGCTGGATCAAAAATGAAATCAACGAAGAAATATAGATTCCTTGAGACTTCTGATAATGAAGAAACAAATTACCAATATTTATGGGACACAGCAAAAAAGTAATTATGGAGAAACTCAGAGATACAGACCTACATAAGGAAAGAATAAGATAATATCAATAACTTAAAAGCATACTTTAAATATCTGAAAATCAACAACAAAGGAATCCAAACACAAGTAGAATAAAAGAAATAATAAAAACCAGAGTAGAAATCAATGATATAGAAACCAAGGAGATAGTACAAAGAATTAATGAAACCAGGAGCTGGTTTTTTTTTTTTTGTTTTGTTTTTTTTTTTTTTTTTGCTACAAAACCCATTTGATGCTCAGGGGTTACTCCTGGCTATGCGCTCAGAAATCGCTCCTGGCTTGGGGGGACCATATGGGACGTCGGGGGATAGAACAGTGGTCCATCCTAGGCTAGCTCGGGCAAGGCAGACGCCTTACAACTATCTATAAAAAATTCATGAACAATGTTGTTGTTGTTGTTATTATTATTATTATTATTAATTAATTTATTTATTTATTTATTTTTGGTTTTTGTGTCACAACCGGCAAGGTTCAGAGGTTACTTCTGACTCTATGCTCAGAAATCGCTCCTGGCAGGCTCAGGGGACCATATGGGATGCCGGGATTTGAACCACCGACATTTAGCATGAAAGGGCAAAAATGCCTTACCTCCACGGTACCTCTCTGGCCCCAAACAATGTTATTTTTTTATTTTTTATTTTTTTGTTTTTTGGGCCACACCTGGCGGTGCTCAGGGGTTACTCCTGGCTATCTGCTCAGAAATAGCTCCTGGCAGGCACAGGGGACCATATGGGACTCTGGGATTCGAACCAACCACCTTAGGTCGTGGATCTGCTGCTTGCAAGGCAAATGCTGCTGTGCTATCTCTCCGGCCCCAACAATGTTATTTTGTTTTGTTTTGTTTTGTTTTTGTTTTGGGTCACACCCAGCATGATCAGGGGTTACTCCTGGCTCTATGCTCAGAAAACGGCCCTAACAGGCATGGGGGACCATATGGGATACCGGGATTCGAACCACTGTCCTTCTGCATGGAAGGCAAACGCCTTACCTCCATGCTATCTCACTGGCCCCAACAATGTTATTTTTTTTTCATTCTTTTTTTTTAAAAATATATTTTTAAAGTAACATGATCATATTTGGGTTACAGTCATAACCAGAACACCCCCCTTCACCAGTGTAACATTATCCCCTTCCCCCTTCCCATCCCTCGCCTGTATTCAAGACAGGCATTCTACTACAATTGTTTTTAAGTTCAGTAAGTTGTATTTTTTTTCCTTAAAGAATAAAAGTAAAAAATAGTAAAGGTGTGATAGTAGCAAGAGCCGTTGTTTCATTAGGTCCAAAAAAATGGGGAAAATGGAAAAAAATTCTTGACCTGATTACTAAAAAGGCCTCACCTCAGTTTATTGGCATAAGATAGACTCTGGGTTCCAGGCAAACCAGACCGTCCAACTCCAGTCATTCTCAAGGTCCCAGTGAAACTTTTTCACACTTTAGCTGTTGTTGGTATCAGATTCTTATATTTAAAGACTCTGGATTCTGTGCATCTCTTTCATCGATGTCAGGCTGATGTGGAGCATCCTCTAGTTTCAGCATACCATTAAATGCAGAGAGATCTGCCCTGCATGCAGATTGTTGCTGAGTCGACCAACAATGTTATTATTTATTTATTTATTTATTTATTTATTTATTTTTTTGTTTTTTGGGCCACACCCGGCGGTGCTCAGGGGTTACTCCTGGCTGTCTGCTCAGAAATAGCTCCTGGCAGGCACGGGGGACCCTATGGGACACCGGGATTTGAACCAACCACCTTTGGTCCTGGATCGGCTGCTTGCAAGGCAAACGCCACTGTGCTATCTCTCTGGGCCCTCATCAGAACTTTTTATCAGACCAAGTTAAGAACTCACCACATTTTTCATCATCGTTGGATGGTCATCTGAAATGTGGGCCCCAACAATGTTATTTTTAATGGTGAAAAACTGAAAGCATTTCCACTGAAATCAGGCACAAGGAAAGAATATTCATTGTTTCTTTTCTTTTTCAACATAGTATTAGAAATTCTAGCAATAGCAATCAGATGAGAGAAGGGAATTAAAAAAATTCAAATCAGAAAAGAGAAAGTCAAACTATCTCCATTTGCAGATGATGTGATGATATACAATGAAGACCCTAAAGAGTCCACAAAATAGCTCCTAGAAACAATAAACTAATGCAGCAATGTGGCTGGCTACAAAGTCAACACAAAATTGGTTGCATTTCTTTATACAAATGGCTCAGAGAATAAAGAGATCATATCTATCCTATTTAAAAGTGTCACCAAGTTCCTAGGAATCAACTTAATAAAAGAGGTGAGAGAACTATACCACAAAAACTTCAAAACAATAAAGAAAAAAATTGAAGACCTAAGGAAATGGAAAAACATTTCATGCTCATGGAACAGAAGATCAATGTTATTAAAATGACCATCTTACCCAAATTATTGTGTATATTCAGTGCAATCCCAATTCAAATTTAGAGAACATTCTTCAAGAACTTAAGATAGTCAATTATAAAGTTTGTGTGAAACCTTAAAAGACCTCATATAACCAAAACCATACTGAAGAAAAAAAAACTAGGACGCATCTCATTATCTAACTTGAAGCTGTACTAAAAAGCGATAGTGATCAAAACAGCATGATATTGGAATAAAGAGAGAGTTTCAGGAAAAATGGGTCAGAATAGAATAGCCAGTGATAAAACCTCAAATATATGGTCAATTAATCTTTGACAAAGGAGACGAGAACATAAAATTTAATGAAGACAGCCTCTTCAACAAAAACTTAAAATTTAATGAAGACAGCCTCTTCCGATTGTTGGAACAATCAGAAACCACATGTTAGAAATTAAAGCTGGATCCATATCTTAAATTTTACACAAAAGCCAACTGAAAGTGAATCAAAGACCTCGAGGTCAGATCTGAATTCATAAAATATATTGAGGGAAACATAGGCAGAACACTCCAAGCCCTAGAGCTTACAGGAGCCTTCAACTATATAATGCCAGTGTCAAGAGGTATAGAATTTTTTTTTGTTTTGTTTTTTGTTTTGATTTTTGGGCTACACCCAGCAGTGCTCAGGAGTTACTTCTGGCTGTCTGCTCAGAAACAGCTCCTGGCAGGCACGGGGGACCCTATGGGACACCTGGATTCGAATCAACCACCTTAGGTCCTGGATTGGCTGCTTGCAAGGCAAACGCCGCTGTGCTATCTCTCCAGGCCCGAGGTATAGAATTTTAATAAATGAGATTACATAAAACTAAAGGTTTCTGTATGACAAAAGAAACAAGGGCTAAAATTAAAAGACAGCTAACTGAGTAGGAGAAAATATTTCACTCAACACATCAGATAAAGGGTTGCTATCCAGGAAATGCAAAGTATTCTCAAAGATGAACTCTGCAAAATCTAAAAACCTTATTAAATTTGTGGAGAAGAAATGAATAGATGGCCTACAATCACATGAGAAAAATGCTCATCATGATATATCATTAGGGAAGTTCAGATCAAGTTAACAATGAGATATCATCTTATACCAGTGAGGATGGCACATATCAAAAGTACTGGGAATAATTTGTGTTGGCAAGGATATAGCGAAAAAGAAACTCTTATCCATTATTGGTGGGAATGCCGCCTAATTCAACCCCTATGGAAAACAGAATAGAGGGTTCTCAATAAACTCAGAATCGAACTATCATATGACCCAGCAACCCCACTTTTGGGTATCTACCTCCAGGACAGAAAAACACTTACCTAAAAAGATATATGCACACCTCTATTCATTGCAGTACTCAGTACAATAGTTAAAACTTAGATGTTTAAACATGTTAAACAACCTTGATGTTTAACAACAGATGAGTGAATGCTGAAGATGTGGTACATATATACAATAAAATATTGTATAGTTGTAAGGAATAATGCAATCATTCAATTTTCTGCAACATTAATGGAACTAGAAATTATTATATTAAATGAAATAAGCCAGAAGAAGAATAAATACAGGATGATATAAGTTATTCATGGTATTTATAATAACTGCATGAAGAAATGCAGTGGCTTAAATGGGGGTTGTTAAGAACACAGTAGTCTGGGGAATATAGTGAAGAAAAGAAGGGAAATTGAGTGGAGGAGGAGAAAGACAAATATGAAAGGATGGGCGATAGTGGCCAAAAGGACTCAGGTGCATTGGTGGTATTAAGAAAGGACAAAAATATGGAGCCGGTGAGGTGGTGCTAGAGGTAAGGTGTCTGCCTTGCAAGTGCTAGCCAAGGAAGGACCGAGGTTTGATCTCCCGGCGTCCCATATGGTCCCCCCAACCTAGGGGCAATTTCTGAGCATTTAGCCAGGAGTAATCCCTGAGCATCAAATGAGTGTGGCCCCACCCAAAAAAAAATTTAAAAAAAAAATGAAAAAAAAAGAAAGGACAAAAATAAATATCCAAGCCAGATTCAAAAACAATGAAATCATGAGATCCAAAATTTAACAACCAAAATTAAAATGATGCCCATTGTGATGGCAGGCTGGTGAGGGGGTTAGTGGCATGAGATGAAATTTGGGAATATTGGTGGAGGAAGGTTGACACTGGTGGTAGGATTGGTCCCCAAACATTGCATATCTAAAACCCAACTACGAATAATTTTGTAAATCACCATGCTTTAAATAAACATTTAAAAAAGTATTGAAATAAGAAAATTTGTGAAAATAATGTTTCTAGCAATGTGGTCATTAAGTCATTGTTAGATTTGCTATTGATTTGTTTCTAGTTGATTTTCTGTTATTTGTTTTGTTTTCTGACCATTAGGTGGCTTTGAATCCACACTGATGTTTGAGTAGTTGCGTTCCTACTGGGATAACAGTATTGAAAAGAATTGTAATTGGCTGTGGCCATGCAGTTCTGGAATTCCAAGATTTGCTGCTGATACTGGGCCTCTTGTGAGGTGTTGTTTTGGCTGCCAGGAAGGATTTCTGGGTGTATGAAAAGGAGGGGATTGATGTGGAGGGATGGTGCAACACTCCCTCCAAAAATGTCCTGGGGATGTCAGTCCAAATACTGGCATATCTGGAGTTTTAGTCATCTTTAGTCATTTTGGCATCTCTGCAGAGCTCTGTGATTGAGTGGAGAATCTGGGCCATTACTGAAGCAGCAGTTTTGTGTGGTGGGTGCACTTTGCAATACTTCTTATATGTTCTGACATAAAGTTTCTTATTTTGTATGCTTTGTAATTACTTTCTTCAGTCTTATTCTATTAATTATTTTAGAATTCAAGTTTAACATTTTCACAATGTTCAACTAATTCACATTTTATTCACTGTAGTTACAGAGCCCCGAGTCTTGTCTCTGCAACACTTTCTGTCCTAAGATGGTAAAGATATTGTTTTGTACCAGGAGCATCTAAGAATATGTGATTTATCCCTGTTATTTTAATCAGATGAATATTACGTTAAAATAAAAACAATACCAAACACATGGTAGTCAGTAGGAGCAGTCCTCGGTGTAAAATTCAAGCCCACGGTGTATCTTGATTGTGTTTAGCTGGATGGACTTGAGCAGCAAGACACTTGTCAGAAAACCAAGTGATCCAAGATGGTACAACAGTGACTCACAGAGGGTGAGTAAAGCTTAAGTTTTTGAAAACCTAAACATAACGATTAGTAATGAAGACACAGGAAATTTCATCAATCCTGTGTTCAAGAATACAGAATTCTTATCTACGCTGCCCACAGCTTCCCCTCCTCTGTGTTAGCCTTCTAAGCAAAAATGTCAGAGGTCCACTGACATTCAGTCTCTTTGCCACAAGAGGGCACCATGAGGTTAGTTTGGCTATGATGCTAGTTCAAGTTTGGGCTCTCAGGGGACAGAGAGTGGCTTTTCAAGTCTAGTTTGATTAATGGACAAGTGAGAGTGATGACAAAGAGCGTCCTCCACCAAGATGCAGAAATATCTTCTCAGCTAGTGTGTTCCTTCAGGACATTGCTCAGGGTTAGGGGCTGAATTGTGTGGGCGGGGGAGAGGAGGGCTGATTACCACAGCCCAGAGAAGGGAGAAGCAGTTGAAGTTAAGGCAACTTAAGCTTTAGTGGTCAGAGTTCACAGAAACTTGACAGGTTGACCCTGGGAATTGTGAACCTGGCTTCAGTGACAAGCCAGCCTATTCAAGTTGCAAGAGGCATGGCAGTGGCAGAACTTAAATGGCTGAGCCCTATTTTAATTAGGACAATTTGTGACTTGGGGTAAAGGTGGAGGACAGGAAATTTCTATGTCTGGGAAACAGCAATCACAAGGCCTAGGGCTTGTAGCCATTTTAAATACTGTTATCTGTATATGGGCTGAAGAGTAGGTGTAGGGAGATTTTGCTTCTCATGACAAAAGCACACAATAGCCTGGAGTTATTTCACAAATATATGGGAAGACTTCCTAACATTTGGGGCAGGATGTGATTAAGGCCAGTTTTCTCCTAGGTAATTAGTTACAGGACTATAAAGTTTTAGGGTGAAAAATTGAAGGGGATTACTCTCAAGTGATTGCAAAAGTTTCTCTTTTGAAAAAAAATTGCTGGGCTGGAGAGGTGGTGCAAACAGTAGGGTGTTTGTCTTGTACGCACTAACCTAGGATGGACCACGGTTCGATTCCCCGGCATCCCATATGGTCCCCCAAGCCAGGAGTGATTTTTGAGCACATAGCCAGGAGTAACCCCAGAGCGTCACCGGGTGTGGCCCCAAAACAAAACAAACAAACAAAAAATTGCTGAGCTTTAGACTCACAGAGGCACATTCAGGTACCTTCCTGGGTGCTGCTATAAATCTTATGAAGCTCCCTAGCACATGCCCCTTATCTACCTGACCCCTTAAGCTTTTGGAGCTTGTCAGCCTCCCCTTAACTTGATCCCTGACAACATCTGTACCATTTGATTTTCTTATCTCAGCTGGAAGGAATTTATAATTTCTGAGTGTGTGATAAAGACCAGACTCCTTGGCACTGTTATTCTTCCCTTTACCTGGAATGTTCTTCCTTATCTTGTCTACTTGATAAATACTGAATCATCCTTTAGGCCTCTGCTCAAGCATTGCCCTTCTTAGGGCACCATAAATGGCCAACTTCACTCTAGTGGCTAGTAGAATTTTGGGTTATATATACAATGTGAACCACAAATATATTATCCCTTATCATTCATAAGAAAATCCTGATATTTGTTCCAATATACCATAATCTTTCTCTGGTGCCCTAGCCAGACAAGGTGATCATTTATTTGTTAGGAATATCCTTTTCTCACCAACATACCTTTCAAAGGAAGTAGAACAAAAAATTCAGAATTTCTCAATCAAGTATTGGAAACTTTGGGTCTGAGGATATGAGGGGGATGTATATGTAATCTCATATAGAGTTTAAAAAAACAAAGCAGCATATTTCACTGCAGTGCTATGAAAAGGGTATATAAAAAGAATATATAGGAGCCGGAGAGATAGCATGGAGGTAAGATATTTGTCTTGCATGCAGAAGAAGGGTGCTTCGAATTCCAGCATCTCATATGGTCCCCTGAGCCTGCCAGGAGTGATTTCTGAGCATAGAGCCAGGAGTAACCCCTGAGCACTGCCAGGTGTGAGCCAAAACTCAAACCCCCACCCCCCCAAAAAAAGGAATATCTAACTTTTCCTTTTTCTCCTTTACAAAAATCAACTGGCCAGACACCGTATTATACAAGTATATACAAGGTGGTCAAATTCTCTGCTCACAGAATTCCCTTAGAAGTGCAAAACTCATGAAGACATGCACGTGCTTGGTTTTAGCCATTAACCACATACCCGATTGGACTGAGCCAGAAGTTGGGGTGGTGAACTCTGCAAAAAGGCCCCACAAGAACTGGTTTTTCTGGGTAAGTTTGCACAGTGTCCGTATCTGGAAACCAGTCTGAAGCCAATTAGCTATCAAAAGAACTAGAGTAGATGACTTCTCTCATGAACATCCTGTTGGGACTATTTTTAAGAGGATCATTTTAGTGAATTTTCTCCTTATTGCAGGTCAAAGAAGCTGAAACATCTTCTCAGATGCTGGTTTTATTCAGGATCACAAGACTGTTAGGTCTTCTGTCTCTAGAGTCTGGTATTTTTGTTTGATGTTATTCATTTAAAAGCATTCATTGGTGGTAGAGTGATGCCTTGCCAATATAAAGATCTAAAGTTGAGATTTGGTACCATATCTACCACTTTTCTCATACAACCTCCCTACAAGTTGTTGAATGCCTGTTCTATGCCAGATATTGAGTATTAAAAAGATTATTAAAACCAAGTTTTTCAAAGGACTCAATACTTTTGACAAGGGAGACCCATAAAAGATAATTAACCTATGATGTTATAAGGGGAGGATTTTGAGTAAAAACAAGACATCTTAGTATATGCGATAGCATTGACTCTGACTAGTGTAAACAGCAAAGGAATTTCTGAAAGGTCTTTAGAGAACTCACAGAATCCTGGTCAAATAAAACTATGTCTCAAATTATACTCTAGGATTAGCTCCAAACTCTGGCTTGTTACATCAGTTCTGCCTTTTCTCACCAACATGCCTTTCAAAGGGAGAAAACAAATGCAGAATTTAGAAGTTTTCAACCAAGTATTGGAAACTTTGGGTCTGAGGACATGAGGGGGATGGATATACAATCCCCTATAGTGTTAAAAAAACAAAACAACACATTTCATTACAGTGCTATGAAAAGGCCATTTAAAGTAATATCTAACTTCTCCTTTTCCTCCTTTACTAAAATCAACTGGCCAGACACTGTATTATTTTGTTATATCAATCCATATATATATAAACAACCAAAAATTATTAAAAAAGCTATTGCAAAAATACTTACCAAATGTTATTCCAATACAAAGGAGATTGAGGTTAGGTGACAGTGTCAGTATGATGGCTAAGTTCATGTTCCCTGTCCTGACACCATGACACCATGAGAGTTTCATGACAGTTGGTGCCTTTGTGCACTCAGCAACACAGGAGCCACCTCATAGGCAGCTCACCTGATCCTTCATGCTATGACTCCAGGAGACATTGCAACTCTTTAATCTGCAGAATTCTCCTGCTTTGCCCCACAAGAACTAGGGAGTTCTATTCTGCTCCTTTGGAAGGAATGGGTGTACTTTAGTTTGTTGGCATAGAAGGCATACAGTTGGATATGGTGACATTTGCTTGACCATCTCCTTGGCTATGGTTCATCCCATGGTTCCTACTTGACCATAGCATTTGGGGATGAATCTTAAGAGAACCTATATCTGGAGAGCCTAAAGTTTCAGGGGATTGTTGGGTAGAAAAATCCTCTAAATCCTTTCCTGAGGCATTTTGGCAGGAAGTGACTCAGTAGTTCATTATTGAAGAAGATTTAATACTCCTTTCACTGTTCCTGAATGTCCTGGTAGACAGAAGCCAGTCGCATAGTTATTCCATTGATTCTCCTTGAGGCGAAAACTTTAGACACACCCAGGTCCAGAGACTGGGAAGGATAACACAAAGAGGGGCACCATATTCCCATGATTTTATAACTGCTCTCAGGCTTGACTCTGGCCTATCACTACTTCCACACAGAGAGCTCTGGTTACTGATATCGCCTATTGATCTTGTGGTTATAGTTATCATCCGTTGTGATGCTTGCTAGACACCCCTTAGCCCCAATGTTTATGATGTTTATATTAAACTTCTCCTTGGTGCCTGGCTGAGCTTCTTTTATATCTCTTACATCACTGGCCATGTCACCTTGCATGTATCCCAGTTATTCTTACCTTATATATGCATTGTTAGATTGGAATAAACTATCTTTGATCATCAGCCTGGGACCTCTCCCTTCTCTGTTATCAGCTGAGGGAGATGCCCTTGGTCCCAAATGCACAAGGGAAGTTGACCAATGCTGGCAGACTGGGCCAACACACACACACACACACACACACACACACACACACACACACACACACACACACACACACACATAAGCAAACCAAAGGAGCCCCATTACACTGAGGCCCCATGCTGGAGAGACCACATGACAGGGGACACAGGGGACAGCTCTGGTTAAGCTCAAGTTATTCAGCCTTCTCACCCGGGGGCCTGGCATGCCAAATAACAAGCCTCCAGATAATTCCCAATACCAATTCTGCTGTTCAGGCTGTTCTGTCAGAGTCCCATGACCTACAGAGAAAAGCCTTGTACTTTGTTCCTGAGGAATTTCAGGCCCCATTAGCATCATAAAATGAGGTTTTACACTGTTGCCCTTGAGGTGTTTTGAAGCACAGCAATGTGAGTGAGCCCCCATTCCTGCATTTGAAAGTAAAGAAACTGAGGCAGAGAAAAGGTACATGCAAGTCCAGGTCAGAGTCCTGGAGTTGGTGCAGGGCAGAAGTAAAAATGACCTGTTGTCTGTGTGGGATCAAAACTCCAGCTCTTCCCTTCTTGTCTGGCTGTTCTGTTTCATTCTTTTCTCACAGTCTAGATTTAGTAGGAAATGGGACAAGGACCAAAGGTCTTTTTCATAGAGCTGGGATGATTAAGAGAAGCTGTATAAGGCTGCTCTCTTTTGATACTTGAATAAAATAAGATCCAGAAGACCAAGATCCAAGACCACAGAGCTACTTCCACTGCATTATGTTCTAGAGAAGTTTTGTCTCATGCAACTTAGTGTTCTTGACTTGCTTGATTATATTTGCTATAGAATTCTTTGCATTTTTTGGTAGATTTTTATTTTTTTTAAATCACATTTAAATATTCCCCCTCCTTCTCCACCTTATGCCACTTAGAACACAGGGTCTCATGGATATTGTTTTGTTAGTAGGTTAGTGAGAGAAGTTTCCTTTTAACTGTTTTTAAAAGAATTTCAGATGAATATGGAGAATGAATATAGTGACATCTAATGGCCCAAAATACAAGATTTCCTTTCACAGCTTCTAAGAGAGAGAAATCTGAAAACAAACCTGCTTTTGTAGCCTGGAAAAGAAGCTGGGATGTTTACTTAAATTTCTTATTCCATGGTCCCTTCTCATTCAAATTAGTAGGTAAAGGTGGGGTTCAGATTCTGTGCAACCTATGCCCAGGTGCCTCTGACTAATCAAGCTTAGAAATGTCTGTGGTGGAGGAAGAAACATGAGATCTAGCAAACTTCTTCCTGTTGACATATTTGTTGTTCAGATTGGTCAGGGAAGATGATAGAGGGAGGAGCTTTAGATTATTCCTTTTCTCTGGATCAGAAAGCCTGACTGGAAACCATAGGAAGCTGGAGAGAGAAGACTGAAAGACTTGCTGTGCCCACCCTATCCCCTTCATTCCAGGCCAAGATTAAGCAAGCAGGACCATAGATATGAATTCTTGGTCATTGTTCATGTCCTTATGAGTCTGAGGGGTCGCTGCCCACGAGGTTCAACAGGGCATTCTTGTAGTCACCACTGGTGTCATTCTGAGGACAGGAAAAAGAAGAGGATTAGTAGGGGGTATCTGTGATGTTAGCTTTTCAGCATTGTATTGCCTGGCACATTGTTTTTTTTTTTTTTTTAGTTTTTTTTCTTTATTTAAACATCTTGATTACATAAATGATTGTGATTAGGTTTCAGTCATGAAAAGAACACCCCCTTCACCAGTGCAACATTCCCACCACCAATGTCCCAAATCTCCCTCCATCCCACCCCACCCCCACCTGTACTCCAGACAGGCTTTCCAGTTCCCTCATTCATTCACTTGATTATGGTAGTTCTCTGTGTAATGATTTCTATAGCTGCACTCACCACTCTTTGTGGTGAGCTTCATGAAGTGAGCTGGAAGCTCCAGCCCTCCTCTCATTGGCTCTGAGGATTGTTGCAAAAATGACTTTTATTTTTCTTAAAACCCATAGATGAGTGAGACTATTCTGTGTGTCTCTCTCTCTCTCTCCCTCTGACTTATTTCACTCAGCATGATAGATTCCATGTACATCCATGTATAGGAAAATTTCATGACTTCATCTCTCCTGACGGCTGCATAATATTTCATTGTGTATATGTACCACAGTTTCTTTAGCCATTCGTCTGGTGAAGGGCATCTTGGTTGTTTCCAGAGCCTGGCTATTGTGAATAGTGCTGCAATAAATATAGGTGTGAGGAAGGGTTTTTGGTTGTATTCTTGTGTTCTTAGGGTATATCCCTAGGAGTGGAATAGCTGGGTCTAATGGGAGCTCAATTTCCAGATTTTGGAAGAATCACCATATCGCTTTCCATAGAGGTTGGACGAGACAGCATTCCCACCAGCAGTGGGTAAGAGTTCCTTTCTCTCCACATCCCTGTGCCTGGCACATTGTTGTACAAGCCTAAAATCCACCCTCTGTTGTTCATTTCTTTCTTGATTCTCGTTGTGCTTCTTCTTCTTTTTTTTTTTTTATGATAGAGGGGTTTGATATAGAAAATAAATCACAGGGCCCGGAGAGATAGCACAGCGGCATTTGCCTTGCAAACAGCCGATCCAGGACCAAAGGTGGTTGGTTCAAATCCCGGTGTCCCATATGGTCCCCCGTGCCTGCCAGGAGCTATTTCTGAGCAGACAGCCAGGAGTAACCCCTGAGCACTGCCGGGTGTGGCCCAAAAACCAAAAAAAAAAAAAAAAAAAAAAAAGAAAATAAATCACAAAGGCAGTGCTGCTTTTGAGCAAGGGGGCTGTTTTGGTGGCTAGGGATTTTTTCATGTCTCATTTGGGACCCAGGTATCCCGAGGCATTCATTCCTTGAGCGCAAGCCATGTTCTACTCAACATCCTCTTCTGTATATCAAGGAACTGAGGCTAAAAGAAAATGTCAAAAGCTACACCTGGAGGAAGAAACTCAGGTAGAAAAGCCTGAGAATAAAACATTTCTCACCGGAGAGATAGCACAGCAGCATTTGCCTTGCAAGCAGCTGACCCAGGACCTAAGGTGGTTGTTTCAAATCCCGGTGTCCCATATGGTCCCCCCGTGCCTGCCAGGAGCTATTTCTGAGCAAATAGCCAGGAGTAATCCCTGAGCACAACCAGGTGTGGCTCAAAAACAAAAAACAAAACCAAAAAAATAAAAAAGAGTTTTTTGGGGGCCGGAGAGGTGGCACTAGAGGTAAGGTATCTGCCTTGCAAGCACTAGCCAAGGAAGGACTGCGGTTTGATCCCCGGCGTCCCATATGGTCTCCCCAAGCCAGGGGCAATTTCTGAGCCCTTAGCCGGGAGTAACCCTGAGTAGCAAATGGGTGTGGCCCAAAAACCCAAACAAACAAATAAACAAAAATAACATTTCTCATTATCAGCCTGGGACCTCTCCCTTCTCTGTTATCAGCTGGAGGGAATGGTTTTTATACAACTTGGACCACAGTTCCATCTGTGGCCAAGATCACCCTTCATCACTGAAACTCGTTTTCAAGGCTCCAGTAGCATTTTCCAATAAGATGGATCCTACCTATCCAATGGGTTGAGCTCCAATTTTCAGAGGTTTCTTATTTATTTTATCATTGTTTGAGGAACTATGATTTGCAATATTGACTTCATTTTTGTGGACTATAAAGACCTCTTAGTTATTAGGCAGGTAATCATTGGACAGACCCATTATGAATCTGTTTACACAGAGCTAGGAGGAAAAGAAATTGTGTCGGCTAATTCTCTTTTCAGATAGTTGAGAAAAAGGAAAATCAGAAGGATGATTCATCTAGAGCCACAAAATGAGTAAGTTTTGAGACTGGGGTTACTTCTACTTCTCTATGCTTTGGAGAAGTTTTGTCTCATGAAACTTAGTCTTCTCAAACTGCTTAGTCATATTTGTTTAACCAATTATTTGTATTTCTTTTTACATTTTAAACTACACTTAAATTTTTTTTTGGGGGGGCATACCTAGTTGTGGTCAGGGTTTACTCCTGGCTCTGTGCCCAGGGATTACTCATGGTGATGATTGGGGGAACCATAATAAGATGTTTGGGATTGAACTTGGGCTAGCCAAATACTATACTATCTCTGTCCCCTCACATATGCTTTCTTTATATATATATATTTCTTTTTTACTACGTATATGACAACTTTCGTAATATGATTAAAAATCACTCATTTGTTTGCTT
The DNA here is from genome assembly GCF_024139225.1 of Suncus etruscus. Lineage (NCBI taxonomy): Eukaryota > Metazoa > Chordata > Mammalia > Eulipotyphla > Soricidae > Suncus > Suncus etruscus. The sequence goes on from NC_064864.1 coordinate 30,425,178, forward strand.
TTTCAAATGTTTGAATATAAAGTTATACATGGTCTTCCACCTTTTTCTATTTATTTTTATGAAAGAGTTGAATGATGTGGCAAAAGAAACTCAGGCTAAACTAAAATGATACCTAAATGAATGAAAAAAAATAACTATACAGTATACATCAAATAAAGGGCTAATATCCAAACTATATGAAGAATTCACAAAACTCAACAGAAAAATCAATAATCTCATCAAAAATGATGAGAGGAGGTGAACAGGTATTTACTTGAAGAGAACAAATGGCTAGTAGGCATATAAAAGTATCTTCCTCATTACTTGTTTTTAGGAAAATGCATATCAAAACAACAATGAGCTATCATATTAAATTGAGAATTGTCTATATTATAAAGACGGGAAACAGCGTGCATTGGGTGGGGTTGTGGTGGAGGAGAAACCCTCATACATTGTTGGAGAGGGGGAGGTCATCTGGTCTAACCTCTATACAAAACAATATGCATACGTCTCATAAGACCCAGTGATTCTTTTTTTATATATATTCCAAGAGCACAAAAACAATTCTAAAAGATATGTGAACATCACTTTTAACTAAAGTATATGAAAAAAGCATATTCTCAATATCAGATGAATGGATAAAGAATTTGAGGTATGTATGTATAATGGAATGTTATACAGCTATAATAAAAGAAGAAATCTTGTAGTTTGCTGCAACTTGAATGAAACTGGAGGGTATCATGTTAAGTGAATTAATTCAGAGAGAAAAACCAGAGAGAGAGAGAGAGAGAGAGAGAGAGAGAGAGAGAGAGAGAGAGAGAGACAGGGGAAACTGTCTTCTGTAGAAATGGCAGGAGGCATGGAAGGGGGTAGGGTGGAAAGTAAACTGGGGACATTAGTGGTGGGGAATGTGCACTGGTGAAGGGATGGGTGCTGGACATTGTATGAGTGAAATTCAACCAAGAACAACTTTGAAGTTATATCTCATGGTGATTCAATTAAAAATTAATTAAAAAAGAAATTGTGAAGTGAAGATTTCACTCACTTGTGTAGTACAGAGAAACATATAGATGGTGCAAGCCAAATAGTCTTTAAGTGAAAAACTAAGATTATCAAAGGGAGCTGGTTTGAAGCCAAGAATAGGCCACTGGAAACACTTTAAGTAGTGGTGAAGGGTCTTGGAAACTTTAATAAAAGTTTTGGTACTTTGACTGTGGTAAAGTGACTATACAGTGGTATAATAAAAGTGAACACAATTGTGACATTTTGTCCAAAATGAAATGAACAAAAATTATCATATAAAATCCTCATAACAATGATATCACTATTGGGAACTATTTTTCTTTGATGGAATCTACAGAGAGTAGTCATCTACAGCCATAGAAGAGAGAAGGAAATAATTTGGTCAACTTTTTTTTTTTTTTATAATTCCAAGTAATTTTTTTTTTTGGTTTTTGGGCCACACCCGGTGACGCTCAGGGGTTACTCCTGGCTATGCGCTCAGAAGTCGCTCCTGGCTTGGGGGACCATATGGGACGCCGGGGGATCGAACCGCGGTCCATCCGAGGCTAGCGCAGTCAAGGCAGGCACCTTACCTTTAGCGCCACCGCCTGGCCCCTAATTCCAAGTAATTTTTAAGTGACAACTTTAGACAAAATGGAAGAGCATGATTTTCCTGTCTTTTGCCTATAAAAGTGACTATATTATTGATTATATACTAATTGATCTGCTAATTTATATACAACATGAGGTCTAAATCATAGATGGGTCAAAGTCATGTTTCACTGAACAGTGTTTTGCTTTCTTCTAAATTTTGGCTGTGACTTAATCTCACAAGGTTGGTGAGAGGGATATTTCCCTTTTGCCACAAATATTACATAAGATTAGAGGACCTCATGACACGTGGTTGGAACTGAGTCAATCTTTAACTTAACACAATAGTGACCTAAGATACTTTGTTTAGATTTTTTGTCTCTTGACTAGAAAAGAATAAAAGCTCCATTCTCACATCCCAACCTATATATCTATAGAATCTATATATCCCTTTGAAACCATTTTAAAGCAGAAAAAACATTTTTTTTTTTTTTTGGTCTTTGGTGGAGCTCAGGGATTACTCCTAGCTTCTTGGCTTTGGGCTCAGAAATCACTCCTGGCAGGCTCAGGGGACCATATGGGATGCTGGGAATTGAATCCTGGTCCATCCTAGGTCAGTCGCGTGCAAGGCAAATGCCCTACCACTGTGCTGTTTCTCTGGCCCCCAGAAATATCTTTTTGAAATATTGTAATTTACGTGTTTTAAGAAAATATAGTTAACAACAAATCTTTATAAATAGTCTGCATAATAGTAGCTATTATATATTTTTCATATTTTGATTCATGCTAAAAAGCCTGTCAAGACCTCAATTTGTATTAGTGGTTAGAAGATCTATTTCTGTTGACATTATAGCAGTTTGGTAATTAATTACAATTTCTCAGCTCTCTAATATACTGGAATCATTTAGGAAACTGAGGTCTATCTAATTTATCTTCTTAGAGTTTTGCTGCAAGGACTACATCAGTCTTGATCAGAATGCTGGACCTGATTCTGACTAAGCAATTTACACTGGTTGACTCTTCAGATATGGTGCCTTTACAAAATTTGGAGTGCTAGTTTCAAAGGGGCAACCAGATTCAAATGCCAGCCAACTTTCTGCACTTTCCAAGCTGGGCTTCCCACAGTTTTTGCACTGCTCCCCTTTTCCATTCCTCTCCTGGTCCTGGATCCCTTGCTGACCCCTGTTACATACCACATGGCAACAGATGCAGAGTGTGACATCCACTGGCAAGGGATATTTACACCTATATGCCTGTATTTCAAACTGGGTTAGAACTAGGAATTCACAGCTTACCATGATCATGCTGCTGAGGGTCTTGCCATACATTTTCTTAAACTGACACTTGATATGATTTAAGTCAATCTCACTCCTGGAAACAATGTTTCTTATCAAGGTGCCATCAGAGGTTCCTGCTCCCTGGATAAGACACAGCAGTCAGGAACTGGAGACACTTCTCTTGCACTTAGATGAACCAAGAGTTTGATCCCTGCCATACCATATAATCCCCTGATCCCTGCTAAGAGTGATTCTTGAAATCAGAACTAGGAGTAAGTCCTGAGCACTGCAGAATGTGGCCCAACCCCCCCAACCACTCTGCACACACACACACACACACACACACACACACACACACACACACACACACACACACGCAAACACACACACACATACACAAAGACACAGACATCAGAGGTTACTCTTGATTTTCTGGTTCATCTCTACCAAGGTGGTCTGTTAGATGACACCTTATTTTACCCAAAACAAAGATCATCACTGATTTATTTGTATCTGTTTGTTTACAACTTGGTTTCACCCAAAACAATGATTATCTTATTTGTAAACTTGGGCAGGATAGGCTCAGCATAGCCTGAACTATGTGCCCTTACTATGTAATTACTGCTCCACCTGGAGGTGGTCTCTATACTCAATCAAAACAGTTCTTGCAGGCGGCTTACTAGAGAGAGGAGGTAGAAGACTGCCAGACTATATGTGTTTCATCCTCAGCCTGGTTTGGATTATTTCATGCATGACCCTGATTCAGACTCATTCACCTGGAGTTGGAGATATGGCAAGTGGGGTGATTTTTACAAAGGACAAAACTGTGCTATGAAGTCTAAGAGCCAATGAGCGGAGATGGAGATACAGGAATGAACCTCTACTTCTGCATGTGAAGCTCTAAGATGGAAGGATGAGTGGTTCTGAGTTTCTATATCCTCAGTCTCTTCTCACTCACTGCCCATATATTTTTCTTTATTAAAGGACAGATGCTTCAAACTTTGGTTTGTTTTTCAAATTCTGGACCCCAAAATGCTCATTGATCTAGGACTAAGATTTTTCTTGGACAACAACATCCTGAAATTCCACTGAATAGGCAGAAGCATTTACTTTCATATTTGGCTAACCATGCTAAATGGGTATAATGGTCAAATCCAATAAACTCTCTCATTTCCTGGTCAGAGAGCTTGGCATTCAGGGCTTCCAGCTACCCCAGACATCAGAGAAGGTGTATTCCCAAATAAGGTGCTCACTCACTGTAGCATCAGGGAATTATTTTCTAGTTTGGTTCTAGATAGAGAAACTCCTCCAGATAGGAATAACATGGACATATGTAAATTTTAGGACTTCAGAAAAGGTAAATTTCACATGGTTTAATCTGCTTCTGAATTTATCTCTTCAAGTAGGAGGGACCTTGACTTTCTGCCAATCCTGACCTTCCTTTCCAGGAGAATGTGGGATTAGGGAATCCTGAACCTCCAAATCCACAATACTGACAGCCCCAGTAGGAGCACAACTAAATTTGATGGAAAAATAGCCTCTGAGCCAACTCAGCTCAATAAACAAAACCAATTAATATAGAAGGTTTACCTAGCAACAGGCAGCTTAGTAAATCCTCAGACAATGACTTTTATGGCCTTATGTGAGCTCTAACAATTTTCACAAATTTTCTTTTACTGAAGTGTTTTTTGATAATTCTAGTAGCTATTTTGTTGTAAAAAGTGATACAAAATAAATTATTTTAATATTATTTTAAGATTTAAAATATAAAAAGGGGTGATAAATTGCAATGTATCGAAAATATCCACTTGCTAAGGGGGTAGAGTGGAGGGCAGACACCGGGGACAATGGCCACATTGGTATTGAACATTAAACAATTGTATTATGGTAAACCACAGTGTTTAAATGAAATTTTAATTTTAAAAGAGAACCAAATTAGGTTTAGATCAAAGGGTCGTCACATTCCTGCTGTATGACTTTGAACTTAAGCCTTAGTTTCTACATCACTGGAATGGCACTTACAACTCACTCTCATAGCAAGCAAGTTCAGTGCAGTAAAAAACTTGTGAAAGCACCCTGCTTTCAGCCCCAGGACATGCTACTTCCTTTCTTCACACTCAGGTTTTGTTCTGAGAGCTAAAATAGTCACGATTCCCCAGAGTGCTAAGAGAAGATTCCCACGAATGGAAGGTAGTGGTGATTCTGAGCTCCCCAGCTTTGTAGCTGGTTACTTGCGTGTGTGTGTGTGTGTGTGTGTGTGTGGCGGGGACTGAGAGCAGGAGGGCTGGATAAAGAACCGTTACCTTCATGGAATAGTACAGTCGTTCTGCAAAGTAGCTGTGGATGTTCCGGGTACATTTCACTAGCAAAGAGGAAAGGTCTGTTAGGATCAGATTATGGGTGACATTTCATATGTCTATTTATTATTTTGGGTCTTGAGGTTTAGTATTGAGCAACTCTTGGCATATTTATTTCTGTGCCTGCTTTATTTTAAAATGAGAAGTCATATGTTGGTAGGGTAAGAAAAAGAAGAAAGCCAGAGAAATTGTATATAGATCCTAAGGCTCAGAGTGGGCAGGTAAAGGGTGAGTATACTATGTAGTTGGGTGTTCACAGTCTAGAAACAGTTCCGCTAAGAATCCAGCCAACTGCACTTTGAATTCCACTGTGGCAAGTGGTTCTTGCTCCTCCATCCATTATTGAGGACCCGAGGGGCATCTGACCTAGAGGGTGGGCTCATGCTTGCCTTGATGGATGTTACTTCTGGGAGTCAGCTTCTGACTCAAAGAATACTCTGAGCTTGAGGGAAGTGGGGCATGTGTTTACACCCCATCTTTCTGGTACAGTGTGGCTTTGTTACTTGACCTCTTGCCTGGAGCTGACCTGCCTGTGAGGTGAATTATATGAGTCATAGTGGATGAAAAAACAAATAGGAAAGGATCACTCATTTTATTTTGCTTTTCTTCCCTGAATATTATGAAGCTTTTTCAAACCAAATCTAGGGGCTGAATTTGGGAACCTGGATTGGAGCAGCGAGCATATCTACCTAGATGCTTTGACAGAGATTGAAATTAAAGCTGGCTGTGAAATGTCAGATGTTCCAGTCCGCCTTGTGAAATTGGGACACTTGGAGTTGCTCATCTAGGTTCTCAGCACCAGTGGAATAGAGGTGACAACCTGGTATGTAGGTGAGTGTCCCATCTCTGGGGCCAAGACTTTAGCTCCCTTATGGGAGAGAGGAGGACACAGAATTCTTCATTCTGCAGTGGCTCCTCCTACTGTAATCTTAGCTCTTCCATCTCTATAACATGGGCTCTGGAATACTCCTTTCTTGTGGTCTTAATCTCTGCTTTGTGGAAGGCTCTCAAAGTTTCTTAGCATCAGGCCTCAATCTCTCATTTTAAAACTCAAAACTGAATGTCAGTTCTTTAATCAGTAGCAGGAACTGGGCCCAAAAAGGTGACTATTGCCTGGGCTTTACAACTGAACTGAAAAGTCATATGTATGGTAGATCGGGTCTGGCATCACATCGGCACTCACAAATTCACACACCTACATATTTACTCAGCACTATATATCAATCATGTGGGCAACTCAGAGAACTGCTCATGAAGGACCTGACACACTAAAGATATGGTGGAATTATTCTAGGCAGAAGGTTAGATGCAGAGTATGTAGGCAGGGTGAAGATGTTTTCTAAAGGTGAACAAAGGGATGTGGTTTCTTGCTAATGCCACTCTGAACTCTTATTTGCTCCACTTTTGAGTCTGTGTACACACAAGTCTGAACCCTTGAACCCTGTCTTACCCACTGTGAGCATAGCCTCCTCCAGTGATCCATGCGTTTCACTCTTGATGCTGTCTTCAATGCTCTTGCCAGAGATTTTTTCATACTCCTCAAATACTGCAGAGAGAGAGAGGGTTTTGCTTAGGAGACAATTGGATCTCAGGGTAAAGCTCCCAGTATTTTATCAGAGTTACTGGCCCTAACCTCTGTCTTAGTTGTAGAGGATGAGTCCAGGGCTTTCTGGCTCTGTCTCGTCCCAATTCTATTTTGCAATAAAGGCCAAGAAACATTATGGTATTCCCATATGGCCCCAATATTGCCTTTCTCTGTGCCCAGTACCTCTCATCAGATGTGTAGCACTGCGTGTGCAAAGGATGGTGATGAATTTCATCTCATCAGTGCCATGGAACTTCTCACCCGCTGAGAACAGATCCTAGTAGAGAGACACCCATGACAAGCCAATGAAGAAGAGTAGGAGATAAGGGACAATGTCTTAGGTTTGGTGTTGAAGGCTTGGTCCCTGGCTATCCCACTAGGTTGACATTGTCCCATATTTGGGAATTCCTCTGGCGGACAGCTTGCTCTTGCTGAGCATTTCAGTTCTTTTCTTCATCCTGAGCTATTGTAGGAACCACTTCCCTTAACTCTGCCTTCAAGCACCTCTCCAGACAACATATAGAGAACTAAATACATTTAGCCCTTCAAGGACCACTACTCCTAGAGAATCCGGCTGTTCCTACTAACACTAAACTTTAATAGATCCCAACAGGTCAGTTTTCTACACGTTTCAGCCTACCAACACCCTAAAAGAGGGAGACTGGAGTACTAAAGCTGATCTGGGTCCCAATCTAGTATTGTAGAGCAACCACTCATCTTAACACTGGATAGAGACACTAGATGAGAGTTTCAGGTGCAGAAGATAAGACCAAAGAGCTACTGAGAGCAAAAACTCACCTGAGCATCTTGGAGGGCGAGTCCTGGGTCCACAAAGCTACTCATGTCATCTCTGCTGCCCTAGGATAAAAGAGGGTCTGTTAAAAAGTTAGGTTTATCATAGTAGTCAAGGTGGATGGGGAACCTTAAGGGGGCCATACAGGGCCTAATTTTGGGTTTAGGTCTGGCATCTTTTGTATATCAGGGCGCCTCTCTCTAAGGTTGGAATTTGCCATTTGAAATACATCTTGGGGGGACGAGCCCAGAGAGATAGCACAGTGGCGTTTGCCTTGCAAGCAGCCGATCCAGGACCTAAGGTGGTTGGTTCGAATCCCGGTGTCCCATATGGTCCCCCATGCCTGCCAGGAGCGATTTCTGAGCAGACAGCCAGGAGTAACCCCTGAGCACCGCCGGGTGTGGCCCAAAAACCGAAATACATCTGGGGGTCTCTCAGACAGAGCTGGAGCAGTCAATGAGCAAAGGCAGTATTACCTCAAGTGGATGACACTGCCTTGTGAAGGGATACTATCAGAACTGTGGAGAGGTGGTAGTGTCCTCAAATGCAATTGAGGGGGTGTTTCTATTTTATTTTCTTAAAGAAGATACATTTTTAAGGAGGCTCTGAATGATTTTTTATGTTTTTCTGAAAAAAAAATAGTGGGCCAAATAACTCTGAGTTAAGTGCTTGTGAGCAAAATGCTTGTCATGGAGCTTTGCATGAAAGGTCAAGGCTAAGGTGGTGGGACACTTCTCATATTTCTGAGGTGACTGTGTTTATGGGGGTCCTGTAATGAGAATAATCCAATCACAATGAAAGGTTCCAGTGAAACCTGCTACTGGGGCCAATCCAATCCCCTCCTGTATCTTATTCAGTCTATTCTGTCAGAGAGCTGCTCTCTGGACTGGAACTGTTGGGAACCCCCATTCCCTGGGGCTTCCTCAGATTCAAGGCTGTGATACCTGCAAGAGGCACACCAGAATCCTCTCCAAATAGCCACTGGTGTCGCCTTTAATGTCTTCCTCCAGGCTGGACCCATAGGCTGTAAGGGAGACAGAAAACAAGATCAAGGGTATGGGCCTGATTTCCTCCTCCCAGTGTCTTTTCCCATGCTTCTGATAACTTCTAGGAAAGACAAGTTCTTGTCAAGGGGAGAGGACATTATGAATAGTTCTGAGTGACAGAGGTTTAAGCCTGTGGTTATTCAGAATTAGGAACTGACATAAACTACTAATCCAGCAATGGAATTTATAGAAGCACAAAGGTCTGGGCAGAGGCTGTCTAGTCTGAGTCCTTGTGTTCCCAGCAAAACCAGAATATTTAGGTAGGCTCCAAAGCAGGCAGGTCCCATGGAAAATGACCCAACTTCTGCTTATCCCTTACATCCCATGACCATAATCTCACTTAACCTCTGTTCCACACCCTCTTAATGGAACAAGACCCTGCTAGTGGACCACTTCATCCCCTGGGTCAGTCTATGTTGATCAGGGAGAATTCAGATCTGTCCACTTCTGATTCATACCATGACTCACACATAACATTGCTAAGCCACAAATGGGCAGAAAATTTAGTGGGTGGATGCTCCTCTCCCCTAAGGATTGTACCTCTAGTTGCATATAAAGAGAATCTAAATTATGTTTAGTGTCTGTATCTATCCATGTGTGGAAAAGCCCAGAAAGGATCTTTGCCAGTGGAACTCAGTATGCAGTTTGTATTTCATCCCAGGTTAGGCTGCCAAAGTTTATGACTATATTCTCAAGTGAGCCTTTATCAGGCTTTCAAGCACCCTCTCTGCAGACCACTTACCCTCCTCATAGGCCTTCATTATTTCCTGGAGCTCTCTTTTGGTTCGAGAAGCCAAGATTTCAATGATGACTCCCTCCTTGGTTCCTAAACCCTGTAGATAAAAACCTTTGTGTTTTGGAGGGTTCTGCTTCTGCCTGCTGCTCTTTCCACATCTTTTGTGGTCAAAGCAGAGGTCTTTGCCTGGAGATGGTCAGAAAAAGCTAATTTGGGCAAGTGGCATGATAATCATGTCTCAACACTTCCTTCTGGGTCTAGGAATGGTCACTTAGTATCTCCAAGTCTCAGAAACTGCAGAAGTCAGAGGGGTAGATTTGAGGTCCTATATACTAATATATGTTTTTTTCTCTAAGTGTTCTTTCAGAGGTTGACTATTATTATTGGATCCCCTAGTCATATGTGAAGGCAGTGCTGGACATTTACTGAAACCAGTAAATTTTCAAAGAAAAGTTTTAAATTCCTGCACACCTACTCCAGCAATGTCCTGAAAAGAACTGATCTAGCTATGTGACAACAGACTTTGTTGACAATCTGAGCAACAGACTGAATCTGGCTTGCTTCAGCTAGCATCCAGGAAGCAGTGGTCCTCAAACTTTTTAAACAGGGGGCCAGTTCACTGTCCATCAGACCATTGGAGGGGTTATAGTAAAAAAAACAAAAACAAACTATGAACAAATTTCTATGCACACTGCATATATCTTACTTTGAAGTGAAGAAACAAACAGGAACAAATACAATATGTGGCCCGTGGTCTGTAGTTTGAGGACAACTTCAGGAGAGCATATGACAAATAAGACTGCTCCAGGGGACCTCAAAGATCCTGGTACCATACTTTCTTGGGGAACAGGTTCCTGGCATCACCTTCCTCCCAGGCCCATATAAGTGTCTCTGTTCCCACCCTTTCCCACATGTGTCATTACCTTCATGGCATCATATAGCTCCTTGGCTTCATATCTGTATGGCGGGAACATGAGGGCCCTGATGAGCCTCTCAAACTTGCCACTCAACTCTGACTCCAAGGACTCAATGAGATCCTAATGCAAGAATCAGGAGAGGTGAGAATTTGGACTTTGCATCCACCTGACTCAGGAGTGGGGAGAACTAGCAGGCCCCCCAGTGTGGGTTCTGCATGCATTAGGCTGGTGTGGACTGAAGTTACACTTGGGTGAGCAACTTTGCCTCCCCTCACCTGGGAAGTGCGTTAGACTTTCACTTAGAAGTTGGTGTGAACTTGTGTGTTCAACTTAGTTTTCAGAAATTCTGAAGTGTATGTTTGTGATTGCTCATCATGATTGTGCTCTGGCTCCAAGACTCTGAATAAAATTATGGATTAAAGTATCTATTCCACATACAACTTCTAAGAGTAGAGTAGTTTGTCTCTACAAGGGACTCACAAGGCCAGTTCCAGCCAACGTGAGTTAGACAATGTACAAAAATTCCTAATCTTGTTGCTTATAGGTTCTAGAAATTTGAACATATTATACAATATCTTGGACTATCAGTTTTCTTCTTGATGGATGATGCAAAGTTGTGAAGATTAATAAAGAAATTATTGATTCAAAAACCTACATTCGTTTCTCTCATGGTATGTTTTGGTTTCATTAATCATCTCTCTTTATTGAATGTTTAGACTAACAATGTGTGTTTATGGGGAACTCTGCTCCACATTTACGCACAGCAGGATAGAGAGATCCAAGCCTCAGCAGCACCACATAGGAAGAAAGCTGTGACATGAGATAATGTGTCTTTGGTATGCATTAAAGTGAAGGGTGTTCCAGACTCTGGAACATGATGAACAAGTGTTGGCGCAATTGGGTTGTGTGGCCTTGGAGCAAAGATGAAGGAGCAGAGTGAGAAAGTTGGCCAGTTTGTGGAAGGCCTGACACCAAACCAGGAGGGGAGGGAGTCAGAAGGGAATATGTGAGTAAAACGCAACACAGTGAGTTACAATACATTTCAGGTATAATCAGTGCACAGTTTTTGTCTAAAAGTGTTCTCTGTGCAGCAGGTTTTTGGCCGACTAGTTTCTGGGGCTTTGACAGAGTTTATCACTGTGAGGGGGTATGAGTCTCTTTAAGCCCCCTGCCACTGCCTGCATCCTAATGGGCATTCTTCCCCATACCTTGCCATAATGAGCCTTGAAAGACTTCGCGATCTGCTGCCGCTGTGCATTGCTTCTCTTGGTGAGCACATCGATGATGGCCTGCTCGTTGGTCCCTGTAGGGGGTGAACAGTATGAGCACCTCCCACATCTGCCCTGAGAGGATCGAGAGAATTGTAGATAGGATAGGAGACAGCACATGGGGGGACAAGTAATATGACTGGGAAAACTTCAAAATGTGACCAATTTTCATGATGATGTAGGTGAGACATCTGGATAAAGACTCATTTCTCTATCCCTGCCTCTTATTCACAGAGTGGGGGAAATCAGTCCAGATCCAGATCACAGAGGCAGAATCTGATGATCCTCTTGTCATTTAGCCAGTGCTGGACCTTTTCTGGAACCCTTGGAGTTCACAAGTGTTACCTTCAGCTCTGCCAGCTTTGTGTGTGTGTGTGTGTGTGTGTTTGTGTGTGTGTTTGTGTGTGCATGTTTGTGTGTGTGTGTGTGTGTGTGTGTGTGTTCAAGGCTGAAGGCACAGAACACTAGACCTGTGTCTGAACCCAGCAGGGATAGATAAGGCCCTTTCTCCAATTCTGTTTTCTTCTTCAGGAAGTGAAAATAACAGCAAGGATTTTGGACTAGAGAGGTAAGACAGGGACTCCTGCCTTGCACACAGCTGACCCTAGTTCGATCTTTGATAATACGTATAACCTCCCAGCACTGCTGGGAATGATCCCTGAGCACAGAACCAGAAATAAGCCCTAAACACAGCTGACTGTGCCCCAACTCACTGAACCCCTCCCTTCTCTCCCCAAATAGTAATATTTCACAGGAAGTAGAGGAAATGGGCCTGCCTTCTAGATTTATCTAGGAATAAGACCAGGTCTTAATGTCCCATTTTATAAGGCATAGCCATCTAGGGAGTAACTCTTGCTTGAGAAATTGCTTGTTGGTTAAATTATTTAAATTGGGCTTTAGGCAAGTCGTTTTCTGTGTGCACTACATAGGAATGCAGATATGAGAAGGAAGCTGACCCCTGGGCTAGATAGAGGAAGAGAGAAGAGCTGCAGAGCTTTTCTCTGCAGAGCTTTGCAGGTTCACCCTGCAAATGCCCATCTCTCTCTTTTTTTCCAGGTGTGCTGCCAATATTGTCCCACATAAAATCCTAAAATCCCACATAAAAATACAAGGGATGTGTAGACCCTTGGTGCTATTTTACTAATGAGAAAGTTCAGACTGAGCAGAGTAAATTCAGTCACAGGATTCAACAGTCTGCTTCCTCTCTCCAGTCCTGGAGATCATGCAGACTCATGCAGGTATTGTGAGGAGTGAGTGCTGTGGGTTTTCTAGACACTGGGAGTTAGTGTGAGATGGTGATGGGAAGGGTCTCTTGGGTCTACCTGGCACCCCTTCTGCAGGGCTCTGAGTAGAAATCTCAGCAATAAAGCAGGCAGAGTTTCAGAAAAATATGGAGTTCCTAGAACAAGGCAGAGGGGGCCACTCACCAATCCCCTTCATGGCTTTGTATAGGATCTCTGCATCAGGGTCTGGGTTGAATTGGAGGCTTCCCTTCACCGAGACACCTTCCTGTTCGATCTGCAAGAGAACCCAAGACTGCTCTGAGCTGGGAAGGTGGAAGACATGCACCTCCCTGTCCACTTCAGCCCCACCACGTCAGATGAATTCCAGCTTGGCCCCTGTAGATTTGTGGTTGAGACTTCTGGCTCTATCTACCAGGCTGGTCTTCTCCTGCCTGCATTCCTCGAGTGAGGAAAGGTCAATGAGTTCCTTTCTGGTCCAGGGACTCAACTCCTGGATATGAGTTTCCTGCTGATGTGGGCCAAGGGGAAGTACTGTTTTTTGTTTTTTTTTTTCACTCTGCACATCAGGGTGGCAAAGCCTCACATATCGTTGGCCATACCCCTTGATATGTCTTTGACCATGGGGAGGTTGTAGAGCTGTCTTGGTCTTTTAGCTAAAGTGGGGGAGATCCTTCCTAGGTGGACTAAGTCACTGACACACTGAAAGACAAACAAAACAAAACAAAACAAAACAACAAAACCTCCCAGCTTTCAGTATATGCAAGCCTTGGACAGTGCTGTTGTGAGCATTCTTGAAGATGTCATTCTTTGGCATCCAACAGTTTACTGAGGTTCAGGACACTGTAATGACTTTGTATATGCTCCCAATTACCCACTTGTCTTTAAAGGTCCATCTGCCTGTGACTGTAGGGTTTCCACCCTTAACCTTCTTGCCAGGCTGGTTCTCAGATCCTTTGTGATAAAATTCCTGAGACCTGGAAGATGTTTCCTGTTTTCTGGGGTGCTGGAACTTGGAAGAAGTTTGTGGGGGTGGGGTCACTGCAGGGTGTGAGCACAGGGGAATAGGATAACAACGTTGTCTCCTAGGAGAATAAATTTTGTGGAATTGGGCAGGTCTCAACAGAGCTCTGAATCCCCTAGGAGGTCTATGACTCAGGGGCTTCTCCTTGGGATGAGTCAATTGTAGGAAAACTTAACTTTATAAAGAAAAGTGAGGCACCCTGAGACTCCTGGGTCTGTCTGACAGTGAGAGGTGCTGATTTTCTTCTGGGGTTATGGACATCACTATGTCCCTTTCAGAGAACACCTCTTTGTTAGCAGAGTGGTGCCAGCCTGTCAGTTTGTGGGAAGAAGCTATACATTTCTAGTATCTTCCCCTCTTGTGGTGTGAGCTCCAGATCAGGCTGGGCCTCTCCTAGCTAGTGTCATCTGAGGACAGACAATAGACTTGGCCACAGGAATTTCCACATGACAGGACAACCCATCCAGAGGAAGTTAGGTAGGGTTTCATGAAATCATATAGCAGAGAGAGTGCACAGACAAAGCATGTTTGAACTCAAACTCCTTCCAGAGGAGTGGCGTTGCTTCCTTTTTCTCTCCCCTTCCTTCCTTTCTTCCTCCCTCTCCTCCTTCCTTTTCTCCTTTCTTCTTTTCTCCCTTTCTCCTTCCCTCTCTTCATTCCTTCCTCCCTCATTTCATTCTTCATTCCTCCCTTTCCTTCCCTTCCTTCCCTCCCCTCCACTTCCCTTCCCTTTCCTTCCCTCCCTCCCCTTCCATTCTCCTTCCCTCCCCATCCCTCCCTCCCCTTCCATTTTCCTTCTCTTTTCTTCCCTTCCCTCCCTATCCTTCCCTCCCTTCTTCCTCCCCTTCCCTCTCTCCCTTTCTCTTCCCTCCCTTCCTCCCCTTCCCTCTCTCCCTTTCTCTTCCCTCCCTCCCTCCCTCCCTTCCTCCGTCCTTCCCTTCCTTACTCCTTCCCTTCCTTCCTCCCTCCCTCCCTTCCTCCTTCCTTCCTTCCTTCCTTCCTTCCTTCCTTCCTTCCTTCCTTCCTTCCTTCCTTCCTTCCTTCCTTCCTTCCTTCCTTCCTATTTTCCTTTATCCATCATTACATCCAACCCCTGCTTTAGATTTTGAAAATAAGTAGTAGATTGTCACATATGGCATATTTGTAGTGATACTAATTTTGAATAAGAGTTGAGAAATTTTTGCTTAAAAACATTTTTTTGCCTTAATTTATAATATTTGGTGCCATATCCCCTTACTTTTAAGTACCATCTTCAAAGAAGAAATTGCTAAAAGTAATTCCTTATAAAAATATCCTCTAGAGGGGCCGGGCGGTGGCGCTGGAGGTAAGGTGCCTGCCTTGCCTGCGCTAGCCTAGGACGGACCGCGGTTCGATCCCCCGGTGTCCCATATGGCCCCCCAAGAAGCCAGGAGCAACTTCTGAGCGCATAGCCAGGAGTAACCCCTGAGCGTCACAGGGTGTGGCCCAAAAACCAAAAAAAAAAAAATATATCCCCTAGAGAGTCTGTGTTATTCCAGATGTTGCTTACTGGTAAACACACATATATGTTCCTCTTACTTGGGGAGTCATAAACAGCTGCTCTAGCCATAGAGCAGCTAGTGTCGTAAATACCTTCTATGTACCAGACTCTGTCTTAATGATTTACATGCAGTGCTTTTCTACCTGACTTCTCTGAATGCTACCAATATCCCTGTGCCACTTTATAGGCAAGGAAGCTGGGCTTGTCTGACTTGCATATCTAATAAGTGGCTTATAAGCTGAGCTTTATCTCCCGAGGTTATAGATGGCTCAACTTTTTCCCCAGACCACAAATGTACTGGAACTACTCACTGAAGAAAGGCCTTACCCACAGGAATGCAGATTGTCTCAGCTCAGTGTTAAGATCTTGAATCACTAATGAATACAAGGATGAGTCAGGCATACACTCAATGAATACAGCAGAAACTGGTGGCTATGAGAGAAGCTCGCCTGCTAGGCCTGAGGCCCAACACTGTAAATGTGTCAGGTGTTTTGTGTGTGTGTGTGTGTGTGTGTGTATGAGAGAGAGAGAGAGATAAAGACTGAGAGACTAAAAGAGGCAGACAGAGACAGAGACTAAGATAGATACTTTACTGCACTGAGAAGCCTCAAAAGTGAGGACTTTCCATTCCATAATTTTAGGGCATCAGAGGCAAATTTCTGGAACTCAGGTTAAGTTCCAGATCTTCGTAGGAGACCACCTGTTATTGGAAAAAGGGTCTATCTTGATTCTTGCTGGGCCTTGTTAGCACAGATCACAACAGTGTCACTGAAAAAGTGACCCAATTCAGCCTCTGACTGGCAGTGAAGCACACTGAGATAGTCACAGAGAAGTTGCAACACCTTTGTCTGTCCCACCATGTGCTTCCCAGGACAATCTTGTAGACAGAGATTTTATATTTACAAGAGATGGGCAGATGAATCTACCCTACATTTAGGCCCACAATGGCAGATCATTTGTTCCCCCTGCAGTGCTGGTCCTGGCCCAGTGAGGTGCTCTGAAGATATTTGTTTTTACTTGGTAATCCAGCCAGCATTAGGTCTAGCTGTGATTTTGCTGTTGTGTAAGCTAGTTTAGGTTTGTGGGTAACTGAACCTACAAAGTTTGGGCTCCACAGATGCTAACTCTTATTAGTGTGCCAACAATTGGTGCCTGCTGGTTTTTTATCTATGGAATCATAGATTATTCATCTATGGAGGACACTGGTATCTACATTGTAGAGGTAGATGAAATTCAAGCAAGATATTGAATATGGGATGGTTGGGTGAATGCTGGCTTCACAATCTCTGTTCAGTGTCATCCATACTCATTCAGGTGGGCCAGGTTTCATTAGGTGGGCCAGATTCTCTCTTCTTGGGTGGGAATAGGCCTTGGTCCGGTCCCACAGGAAACTAGTCACCTTGATGAGTATTTGACTTCACAAAGTGCTTAGCACTGGGCTGTCCTGACACATCTGCTCTCTCGAAATCAGAAGCTAGAGGTTAGGAGGAACCTAGAGGCCCTGATAGGCCTTTGTCTGTCTTTGCTACTTTGCTTGGAGCCAGCAAGAAGACCATAAAAGCCCTTCAACCTCTCTGTCTACTCTGTTCACCAATTGTAATTGGAATCTTGGGCTTTGACATTTGGGACAAAGAGACTTTCTGAAGTAGCATAAACTTGACTGAGAGAAACCTGAGTAATACCAGGCCCCAGGCTAGTTGCTGGGAAGTGAGCACATCATGCCCTATCTCCGAGCAGCGATTTCCTCATCTGTAAACTGGTAGAGCAACCTGAAATTTTCAAGGGAGATGAACTGTGCAGGCAGCACCACACACCCCCAGATATCTACTTACTTTCTGTGTTCCTTGTATTTTAAACTCAGCATAGATGATCTCAGACTCAAAGAATTCCTGAGAGGTAAGTAACTAGGGGGTATGCTGGAAATTCCTTCCACCTCAGAATCTGCTTACACTATAGAAGCATTACTTTCAGCCTCCCAAAACCTGTGGACTGGATCTTCCTGTTCCCTCTCATGTCTTCTTAATTATGACAAGTTGTTGATCTCTGGAGACCATCCGACCCTGTGCTGGAAAAGCTGGTATTAATAGCTTTAAGCTCAATCTATTCAATCAGGTTACTCCCAGGTTTAGTAATTTTAATGTTTTTTGGAGGGGCCACTTAAGGTTTACTCCTGGCTCTGCACTCAGAAGTATCTCCTGGTAGGCTCAGAGACCACATGGGATGCTGGGAATTGAACCTGGGTCTGTCCCAGGTCAGCTGCATGCAAGGCAAATGCCTTACCACTGTGCTATCACTTTGGCTCCTGGTAATTTTTTTTTAAATGAAACAAGATAATTTTTATTGACTGAAACTTGCTTAGCTAAATGTCAGAGGAAAGAAAGAGGAATATATGTTCAAGAGAGAACACAGGCTTCTCCAAAGAGGAAATAAGCAAACAAAATACTATAGAGACAAGTAAGACAATGAGTGATCACAGGAGAATACAGGTTTGAAGAGCAAGCTGGGCTAGGACTCTCCATTGGTCTGAAGGAAAAGCAGTAGCTCTTTAGCTTGTTCTAAAAATCTTTTTCAAATCTGACTCTGCTTACATCTCCATGTTCATGTCCCCCTATTCACTGCCTCCAACCAAGGCTCTAAATGTATATTGATGTGATTTCCCACAAAGCCAAGATTCCCACTTTGGGATTTTCAAACACATATAGCCTCTGCAAAGAACCATCTGGCTGCTTTTCTTCCAGTTCCTAAGCTTCCCTTATTGCATTTCAGAGACATGTTTCTTTCCAGCCACGCAGTGTTAGAAGAGGGTTGTAATCTTACCTTCCTGAATGGGGTGGGATAAAGGAGTGAACTGCACAGTGCAGTAGGTAGGCAGACTGAATTGGCATCTTCTTTCCCAACACTATGCAGCAACCCTCTGCCTTCCCCTTTCACTTACCCATGCTTTCCACCAGGCCATTTCCTTCAACTTGCTTCTGTCTTCTCCAGGTAAATGAAGGTGCTCAGTTAGTCTCTCCTCACTTGGAGACTGCACTCTAGTTGCTGCTAGTGAGCAAACTGTTTGGGACTGGGTGTGGTGGTGCTAGCAGGCTCCAGGCTCCACCCAACACCACCTCTGCTTTAATGATCAACCCTCTGGGCTCTTCCAAGTTCTGGGTGCTTTTGGTGGCTCTCAGGCCCCACCCTGGCTCTGCCTGGGCCTGCCCTGTGGGATGATGGCACTCACTGCCAAATGTTGGGGCTGTGGCTTTTATACTGACGGGAAACTCTGAGTCCTGACCTTTGAAAGTCCAGCTTGACTGAAGTTTCTCATAGTCACAAAGGACATCATGATTCCTTTCATTTATTGCACAGCCAATCAATTTGCAATACACGGGGAAGCTCTGCAAAACTCCAAAATAATAGCCACCTCAAGTGATTTGGGGTAAGGGGAGGCTCTATACTCATCTATTTCTTAAGCATACAATGTGCTCTGTCCCCTCTTATTTTTGCCACAATAAAAAAAATTAACAGGTATGATTTCCACCCATGATGAAAACAAATAGAGGGTCACATGCTTAAGCGTCACTAGTTACATTTAAGTGAAGTTGTAGTCCACTAGCCTCTAAAGATGAACTGGCTCCCAGGGAGATGCTAAGTCTTTCCTTTCAGTATTTGTCCTTCTTGAAATGTTCTGCCTAAAATGTTCCATAGAATCACCCTCCCCATGTCATGCCTTTGCTCTCCATTAGGGCTAACATCCAGTGCCAGTAACTATTCTGACAGCCCTTCCATCTAGAGGAGGCTCCCTAGGGGTTTTCAGTACCTTCTTTGCTCCTGTGCAAAGAGCCTAATATGTATATGTGACTTTTTTTTACCCAAGGAAACCCTTTAGCATAGTCAGTGAAACTTGACACCTCATACAAGATATTCAGATCTCTTTGCTCTGGTGCTCTTTGCTTTACACATGAGTGACTGTGGGCTGCTTCTTTGGGAAGCATGGGCCGGGAGGGTGAAGGTGGAGTGGGCATATCTGACAATAGGGGATAAACAGACATGATAGTGTGGCATAAAAACCTATTCTTCTGACCTATGGGAGACCATGAACTCCTCACCCTCTTTGGGTGCTCTTTGGGCCAGATTTCAGGAACCTTCCCTGACCATGCTTGTGGGTATGAAGAGACATGACATCTCTGTTTCTTTAGCAGGAGTCTGGGAGTAGATATTTTCTGGAAGGGTCTAGCAAAGAATAGTGATGAGAAAATCCTAAAAGTTGATAGATCATAAAGTGAGGCTTAAAGAAAGATGCCAGATGAAGACCAAGACTTGTGCAGGGAGAATGAAAGACAAGAATCCAACCTTAGACGATTCAGTAGATCCCAGTGACGTAGAAACTACCAGCACCCACATGCTCTACAGGGCCCATCCTGACCAGCATCTGAAGCCCAGACCTTCTCTGACACTCACTTAATTGGCTTAGTTTCTGGAATATCCAGCACCCTTTGCCACTCCTCCCCACCATTTTCCTACCCTCTGAATGCTTCTCTGATTTTTCTCCCTCATGTTAGTTATTCTGAATATTGGTTGCCCCTTGGGCTCAGTTGGCCTTCTTTATAAACCTCCTGTGCTGGAGCTGGAGTTCAAGAGGGTAGGAAATTTGTCTTGCATGAGGTCAACCCTGGTTTGATCTCCAGCACCCAGGACGGTCCCTAGAGCCTAACCAGGAGTGATATATTTGAATGCAGAGCTAGGAGCAAGTCCTGAGTACTATTGAGTGTGGTCCTCCCAAACTCCCAAATCCTCCTGCTCTAGAGATGAGAGTCTGAGACCCACAAATCCTGAAGTGGGGGTGTGCCCCTCTGACACACTAGTCCCATTCCAGAATTGTTCATCGCATTACACATCCAATCTGGGCCCCCTCACTGTTCATTGGGTCCACATACACATCTCTGATCTATTTGTAAGTTCATTTGCAATTCAAAGTCTCTGATCTATTCACAATAGACTATCTGCTATAGACTAGTTTTATATCACAACAACTGTTTTATACATCTGCTAACATTTAACCTCATCAACTTCCACCTCATTATTATGGTTATTATTTTACTTTTGGGCCACACCTGGTGACACTCAGGGGTTACTCCTGGCTATGCACTCAAAAATCGCTCCTGGCTTGGGGAACCATATGGAATGAACCGGGGTCCATCCTGAGTCAGCTGCGTGCAAGGCAAACACCCAACTCTGCGCCATTGCTTCGGCCCTGAACCTCATAGTTTTTGATTGATATTGCATTCCAGGACCCTTACAGAGATAGTTTTTTTTTTTTGTGTTCTTTCCTAACATCAAAGTGTCCATATATGCTCTGAATCCTTTAACCATGGGCTTTTTGAACAATCATAGTCTTCGCAATCACTCCATGAATAAAAAAACATAGCCAAGGACTGAGTGATAGTACAGTGGAAAAGGCACTTGCCTTGCATACAGCTGATCTGGGTTTGATCTAAAGCATTTTATGTCCCCTGAGCTTGCCAGGAGTGATTCCCGAATGCAGAGCCAGGAGTAACCTCTGATCATTGCCAGGTGTGGTTCAAAAAATCAACATGTATATATATGTATGTATATATTTACATATACACACATATATATTCATATATATATATATATATATATATATATATATATATATATATATATATCCAATTCTCTGCTCCTTTTAAAAATACCCATTCCCCAACCCAGCCACTCATCCTTCACCTTTCTTATTGCTTTCATAACCAACCTGCCACACCCTACAAAGGAATGCCTCAGGATGGCCAACTCCATGAAATCTCTTTTCTGTTTGTCATTCTTCGGCTGTGACATGTCCAGGAGCATTTTCTCACAGGGACATGATTGTACCCTGAAATGCTCACCTTTGCCCTGGGCTTTATTTAGACACTGTATCCAAATGCTAACATTAAGGCTAACCTGAGCTTTGGAGTTCAAGTAATTGGGTGTGTTTGAGATAGTTCAGTTAGTTCTTTGTGATCCTACATTTTAGTTTTCCTTTAGATATATATATTTTTTGTTATTTACCTAGTGTTTATTCCTCAGAATATTATGAAGCAGAATTAGTAACCCCAAAGTATATTCAGCTTGATAGATCTTTTGTAGTTTTCTTTTCCTTTTTTTTAGTCTACTCAGAGTTTTTTTTCTAAAGTTTTATTTAAACACCATGGTAACAAGGTAGTTCATAACACAGTTGTTTTTTCCCCCACAGATAAAGTTGTTCATATTTTACAGTCATATAATGTACTGAACAACCTTCCCCAGTCCACATATCCTGCCACCAATGTCCCCAGTTTCCCGCTCACCCTCCAATGCCCTCTCGCTTCCTGTCTCTGGGGTATACATTTTTCTTTTTCTTTCTTTCTTTCTTTCTTTCTTTCTTTCTTTCTTTCTTTCTTTCTTTCTTTCTTTCTTTCTTTCTTTTTCTTTCTTTCTTTTTCTCTTTTCTTCTTTCTTTCTTTCTTTCTTTCTTTCTTTCTTTCTTTCTTTCTTTCTTCTTTCTTTCTCTCTTTCTTTCTTCTTTCTTTCTTTCTTTCTTTCTTTCTTTCTTTCTTTCTTTTTCTCTCTCTTTCTTCTTTCTTTCTTTCTTTCTTTCTCTATTTCTCTTCTCATCTCTCTCTCTCTCTCTTCTCTTCTTTCTTTCTTTTTCTTTTCTTTCTTTCTTCTTCTTTCTTTCTTTCTTTCTTTCTTTTCTTTCTTTCTTTTCTTCTTTCTTTCTTTCTTTCTTTCTTTCTTTCTTTCTTTCTTTCTTTCTTTCTTTCTTCTTTCTGTGGTTTTTGGGTCACACCCGGCAGTGCTCAGGGGTTACTCCTGGCTCCATGCTCAGAAATTGCTCCTGGCAGGCACAGGGGACCATATGGGACGTTGGGATTCGAACCGATGACCTCTTGCATGAAAGGCAAACGCTTTACCTCTATGCTATCTCTCCAGCCCCTCTTTCTTTCTTTCTTTCTTTCTTTCTTCTTTCTTTCTCTTCTTTTCTCTTTCTTTCTTTCTTTCTTTCTTCTTTCTTTCTTTCTTTCTTTCTTTCTTTCTTTCTTTCTTTCTTCTTTTCTTCTTTCTTTCTTTCTTTCTTTCTTTCTTTCTTTCTTTTTTCTTCTTTCTTTCTTTCTTTCTTTCTTCTTTCTTTCTTTCTTTCTTTCTTTCTTCTCTCTTCTTTCTTTCTTTCTTTTCTTTCTTTCTCTTTCTTCTTTCTTCTTCTTTCTTTTTCTTTCTTTCTTTCTTTCTTTCTTCTTTCTTTCTTTCTTTCTTTCTTTCTTTTTTCTTTCTTCTTTCTTCTCTTTCTCTCTTTCTCTCTTTCTCTCTCTTTCTCTTCTTTCTTTTCTTTCTTTTCTTCTTTTCTCTTCTTTCTTTCTTTCTTTCTTTCTCTTTCTTTCTTTCTTTCTTTCTTTCTTTCTTTCTTTTTCTTTCTTTCTTTTCTTTTCTTTCTTTCTTTCTTTCTTTCTCTCTTCTTCTTTCTTTCTTTCTTTCTTTCTTTCTTTCTTTCTTTTCTTCTTTCTTTCTTTCTTTCTTTCTTTCTTTCTTTCTTTCTTTCTTTCTTTCTTCTTTCTTTCTTTCTTTTTCTTTCTTTCTTTCTTTCTTTCTTTCTTTCTTTCTTTTTCTTTCTTTCTTTCTTTCTTTCTCTCTCTCTCTTTTCTCTTTCTTTCTTCTTTCTTCTTTCTCTTTCTTTCTTTCTTTCTCTCTCTCTCTCTTTCTTTCTTTCTTTCTTTCTTTCTTTCTTTCTTTTCTTTCTTTCTTCTTTCTTTCTTTCTTCTTTCTTTCTTTCTTTCTTTCTTTCTTTCTTTCTTTCTTTTCTTTCTTTCTTTCTTTCTTTCTTTCTTTCTTTCTTTTCTTTCTTTCTTTCTTTCTTTCTTTCTTTCTTTCTTTCTTTCTTTCTCTTTCTTTTCTTTCTTTCTCTTCCTTTCTTTCCTCCCTTTCTTTCTTCTCCCTTCCTCCCTTCTTTTCTCCCTTCCTTCCTTCCTTCCTTCCTTCCTTCCTTCCTTCCCTTCCTTCCTTCCTCCTTCCTTCCTTCCTTCCTTCCTTCCTTCCTTCCTTCCTTCCTTCCTTCCTTCCTTCCTTCCTTCCTTCCTTCCTTCCTTCCTTCCTTCCTTTCTTTCTTTCTTTCTTTCTTTCTTTCTCTCTCTCTTTCTCTCTCTCTCTCTTTTTTTTTGATTGATTTTTGGGTCATATCTAGTGACACTCAGGGTTTACTCCTGGCTATGCGCTCAGAAATCACTCCTGGTTGGGGCTGGAGAGATAGCACAGCTGGTAGAGAGTTTGCCTTGCAAGGGGAGCGGCTTGAATCCTGGCATCCCATATGGTCCACTGAGCCTGCCAAGAGCAATTTCTTAGCACATAGCCAGGAGTAACCCCTGAGTGCTGCCAAGTATGACCCAAAAACCAAAACCAAAAAAAAAAAAAAAAAAAAAGAGAAATTGCTCCTGGCTTGGAGAACCATATGGGACATTGGGGGATCGAACCAACCTAGGTCCATCCTAGGTTAGTGCATGCAAGGCAAACGCACTACCACTGGCACCACCTCTCCAGCCCCGAGTTTTTTTTTTTTTTTTAAGGGTGCATTTAGTCCATTGATGTTGAGAGAGATGATTGTCATGGGAATTAATGTCATCTTTTTGTAGTCGTTTGGTGTGATTGTTGGGTCTGCCTTGCCTTAAAGTAGATCCTTGAGTTCTTCACTTAAGGTTGGTAGTAAGCCTGTAAAGTTTCTGAGCCATTGTTTATTATTGAGGCTGTATATCCTTCCTTTAAACCTGCATGAAGTATGCTTTGTGAAGCATTCATTTCGTTGAGTTTCGTTACTATATCCCACCAATGTCTTCTGGTTTTGAAAATTGCTTGTGATAAATCCTCTGTAAATCTTAAGGATACTTCTTTGTATGTAATTTCCTTCTTCCATCTTGCTCCTTTCAGTATTCTATCCCTATCTGTGGTTTTCAGCATTCTGACTAAGATGTGCCCTTTTAGTGATTTTCTTTGGATCTCTTTTAGTTGGTACACTTCAGACATCCAGGATGTAGTTGCATGCACTCTTCAGCTATGGGAACTTCTCTGCAATAATGTCCTCGACTGTTGATTCTTCATAGAGCTTTCATAGGGTTTTCTTCATAGGTCTCTGGAACTCTAATTTTTCTTGTGTGTTTTTTTTCCTATTGATTTTATCCCAAAGTTTTATTATCATCTGCTCACTTTCATTGAGGATTGTTTCCATCTCCTGATAGTTTACGTTTTTTTTTTTTTTTTTATTCAGCCTCTTCTGTTGTAAGGAGGTGTGATGAAGCTCATTTTACAGCTCACTAATTCTGTTTTCAAGAACTACTATGTTGCTGGTGAGGCTTTCTGGGAAGTGTTTCATTTCACCTACCATGTTTTTTTCCCCCCTGATATTCCTTTTTTGAAGTTTTCTCATTTCTACTTTCATAGTCTCTTGCATCTTATGAGCTGTTCATTCCATCATTTCTTTGAGTAGTTTGGACATCATTAGCATTTCTTCTCTAAAGTCCCGATTACAGAGGTTATGTAGGTGACTGATATTGGTTGGGTCATCAGAATTAGCATTTTCAGTTACAAGGTATAATATGTGGGGTCTCATCTTGCAGTTTCTCACAAGAAATCAGATAGAGTCATGGGAGAAAATACATTTTTGGTACAGAGTTTTTTTTTTTTTTTGGTGTTTGGGCCCACCCAGTGACGCTCAGGGGTTACTCCTGGCTATGCGCTCAGAAGTTGCTCCTGGCTTCTTGGGGGACCATATGGGACGCCGGGGGATCGAACCGAGGTCCGTCCTAGGCTAGCGCAGGCAAGGCAGGCACCTTACCTCCAGCGCCACCGCCCGGCCCCGGTACAGAGTTTTTGAGCAACATCTTGGATCTTACTGAGTCAGCCAAGCCAGCCAAGCTTCTTTTCTGCTACTTTCCCTGCCACTTTTATTGGACAGAGCTTAACATAAATCACCTGGGGGTACATCTGTCTTCCTCCTTAAATCTTAAGATTTTAGGAAATCACTTTTTTATTAAATCACAATTTTAGAAAATCGCTTTTTAAGTTTTCAATTGAACTTTTATTTAAATGCTGTGCTCAGTAGTGAGGTTAGGGTTGAGGTTGGTGGACATTAAATTGCCAATGATGTGTTTTCTTCTTGTTTACACCACTATAACCCACTGCTCCATAGTGTATAGGACAGGTACAGAAAGAAAAACAACTCACTTTGTTGATTTAAGTCATAAGTTTTATCCTGAGCATGTGGCACAAAGAAAAGGCATCAGAGATATGCAGCAAAATGGAGTAATTTTTTTTATTTGGGGGGGGCACATACTCAGTGGCATTCAGAGATTACCCCTGACTCTCTGCTTAGAAATTACTCCTGACAGGCTCAGGAGACCAAATGCCATAACCATTTTGTTATTGTTACAGTCTCTGGAATAAGATTTATCTAGGTCCTGGGCCTGTGGTCAATATTTTCAAGACTAGTTTGCCAATGAATAGAAGTTACTAATGAGGCAAAAAATTAGCAAATGGGAGTAGAAGTTATTAAACTGTCTGTGTCCATGGTGTCAGCTGAACTTTATATTTAGAGTATAACAAAGCTCAAAGAGTATAGTCAAGATAGTGAAATGGATTCTGTTATGAGGAGTTGGAGACAAAGGTCAAAGTTGAGGAGGTTGTGATATTATGTAAGTTATTCTGTAGATATTGAGGTTCACTAGGATAATAGTCGTCCTTAATCTGTACTCAGATTAATCTGTACTCATCCTTAATCAGATGCTCATGACTAAAGTTAATGAGCAGTGGATGAAAAGTATGGCAAGAAGAGCAGAGGAGAGACAAGGCTCTTCCATGGTTCCTTGACATGCTCATGAGTGTATGCAAAATTTATGCATTTGGGGGGCCGAAGCAGTGACGCAGTGTTAAGGTGTTTGCCTTGCACGTGGCTGACCCAGGATGGACTGCAGTTGGATCTCCTGGCTTCCTATATGGTTCCCCAAGCCAGGAGCGATTTCTGAGTGCATAGCCAGGAGTAACCCCTGAGCATCACCTGGTGTGGCCCCAAAACCAACCCCCCAATCCAAAATTATGCATTTGGTTATTCTGTGTTCTGGCAAAGGGAGGGATTGGAGTTAGCCTGATGGTGTAGACCTGGCTGATCCAGCTCTGGTACCACTTTTCATAATAGGAGGCCACATGTTTGTGGTATGTCTTGTGGATAGCAAAGATTGTGTTGAAAAGTTTAGAGCTATGTAGATCTCCTTGTTACTTTTCTCCAATATATTTCTGAAAAGGTGATTTCAACAATGCTTGAGGACCATGAGGACTCAGGGAACCAGGTGCTGCTTGAATCTGACATAAGACTTAAGCATTTGCTCTCTCACTTGAGCCATATCTCCATTTTTTTTTTTTTTTTTTTTGGTTTTTGGGCCACACCCAGCATTGCTCAGGGGTTACTCCTGACTGTCTGCTCAGAAATAACTCCTGGCAGGCACGGGGGAACATATGGGACACCGGAATTTGAACCAACCACCTTTGGTCCTGGATCAGCTGCTTGCAAGGCAAACACCACTGTGCTATCTCTCCGGGCCCCATATCTCCAATTTTAAAACAAACATCATGAAGGCCCCTGAAAGGGGAAAAATAGCTGTCACCACTGATAGCATGATAATAGAAGGTGCCACATGGGAGGGATATCCAAAGGATCAGAGTAACCTTGGTCATACTTGTTTCATGACTCTGCTAACCTGGCTTTTATTATAGTTTAGCCTCCCAAATGATGATCAAGAGCCCAGGGGCTCCTACTATCAATTCTTTCTTTTATTATTTTTTTTGAGGGGGCAACACCCGGTGGTGCTCAGGGGTTACTCCTGGCTATCTGCTCAGAAATAGCTCCTGGCAGGGATTGGGGACCATATGGGTTTCTGGGATTCGAACCAACCACCTTAGGACCTGCGTCGGCAAGGCAAACGCCGCTGTGCTATCTCTCCTGTCTAGAAATTTTTTTTGTTTGCTTGTTTTATTATAACATCATGATTTGTCAAATTGTTTATGATACAGTCATTTCAGGCATTAAATGTTCAAATACCAATCCTACTAGTAGTGTGACCATCCCTTCACTAATAGTACCCAGGTCACCACACACCACCATAGCCTATCTTTATCTATGAAGGCACAAACAAATTGAAGTCATACTACAATGCAAGGCAACTGAAATGATCAAATCTTACATCAATACAGATTAATTTGAAATGATTGTTATATTTCTTTATGGTCTTATTAAGTTAGTGTCTAAGGATTTACTGGGCTGTCATTTGGTAGTAGTTGAGCTTTCTGTGCTACTGGTTGGGTTCTACTGAGATGAGTAGGTTAATATGTAACTTTCCCATCAGATTGTCTGTGATACTAGGCTGATAAGATACTGTGGTGTTACATTAAATCTAAAATAAATTATGTTGCTTGAAATTTTGATAAGGTTAAGTAGCAGAGCTGGGCCCTTTCAGTTGGAGGGTGTCAGGGGTGTCATTGAGTTGCTGTGGTTCTTGCAGAAAAGAAAATTTTCCTTCTTCCTTTCACAGAAGCATCAGTCTGATCTAGACTACCTGGGAAGGTGGTGGGTAGGGACCGTCAGGATTTCCAGTGGTGGGTTGGGTGCATAAGGACATGAATTCATCCAGTTTCAGAAAGAAACACCCAAATATCTCAACTGTAGTCTGATATCATCTAAGAGGATCTAGCTGCTCTTATATTTTAGTCACGGAGCTGAGCATTTTGTCAGAGGATGTTGAGGATGGCATTAGATTGGTTAATGTAGTTAAATGAGAATCTATCCCCTTACTTTCTGAGAAGGCCATAGAGGTATCAATGTGGACAAGACTAGCTAGGAACTATATCTCTACTATATCTCTACTAGCAATTCTTAACCAACTGGGAAGAAGTACAATCAACCTTTCAGTCTAACTCTTTGACAGATATCTAAGTTTTAGTTTTTGTTGTTTAGGTCTTATGCTTATAGCAGTGTTGGATTTAGTGGTTTAAACTTAGACATGTTGCTTCTTCATCATAAGGAGTCCAGTATTACTGACCCTTGAATCCCTCCTCCAGTTCTCTATACCCTTGGCATTTTTGTTTTTGTAATCTAGAGATTACATTTAGAACAGACTTTTAAATTAGACTGAAAAACAAGTGTAAGCTCTGTGCGCCCTCTTCTGGAACCATGGACCACATTACCCTAATTTTTCTGCCATTTCTGAACCTTCACAAGATCCTTAGGTTTAGATAATTTAGGCTATATGTAAAAATGTTATGAGGCGGGAGGTATAGCAGGAGATGCTTGTCATCCTCTTAGTCCCCCAAGGTCTCTACTTAGGCTTCTGCTGATTCTAGCCCTAAGAAAACCCTCATTCACGCCTTTCTTCTCTTTATGGACTTCTTGTTGAACACTTCCTAAGGACTACTATCTTTTTCATAGAACCTTAGAACATAAGTAATTTTGTTTTGCTTCATATTTTTAAAATAATATCTACAAATTGAGAAAAAATAAAAGGTAGATGGGACCCAGGGACAAGTGGTCTAGTTGCATTGAGTGGAAAAAAAAAACAGCACTAAATAACAAGCAAAGTCAATAACAATAGAATTAAGAGACCTAAACTATAACAAGCTAAACACAAAATGGATCCATTACAATGGTAGACCAGGGGACTAAGGGTGGTGGTATGGGATGCATGCCAGGAATTCTCAGCTCCTTCTTTGCCAAAGGAGATGATGAATATCATGACCCCTATTGAACATGCAACTAAATAGTTGCATCCAAAACTATCTCAGCAGCTCACCTGCTACCAGTTTGGAGTTCTGTCTCGTCACAGGGTATTACCTATGCAACTGAATTCCCTCGCCACATAGTTATGTCCTTATAGAGGTGAAGTCCTTCTCTGCCATCTTGCTTGTCAAGAAGGGCATCTGGTTTTTCAGTTTCCAAAGGCTATAGGAGTTTGTTTTTTAGGTAACTAATTTTTATTTTTTTTTATATATAATATATATTTTAATGGGACCTCTTTCTCCATCCAAATCTTCTACTGGAAGAG
This sequence comes from Suncus etruscus, assembly GCF_024139225.1. NCBI lineage: Eukaryota > Metazoa > Chordata > Mammalia > Eulipotyphla > Soricidae > Suncus > Suncus etruscus. The sequence goes on from NC_064864.1 coordinate 30,454,603, forward strand.
AAATTCTTGAAAGTTTACCTGATAAATGACTGTTATTGGCCAAATTGTGTTCTCCTCAAATTTATCCATTAAAGCCCTAACACTCTGCATCCCAGAATGCCTCTATATTTAGAGATGGGATCTTTGAAGAAGTACTACATTACAAGAGGTCATTATGATGGACCCTAATTCAGTATGACTGAGAGGATAGAAATGCATATGGAGGGAAGACTATGGGAGAACACAGGGAGAAGATAGCCACCTGCATGCCAAGGAGAAGACTCAAGAAAAACTGACCCGGTGGAACCTTGGTCTTGGACTGCTAGCCTCCAAAATGATCAAAAAATAATTGCTACTTAATTTGCATGTAGTACTGTATTATGACATACTGAGTAAATAAACACCATGGCTTCACTATCAACAGAACCCAGGATTATCCCACCTTAGCTTTCTACCCATCAGGTGTCAAATTCTTACTTCCTCTCCCACTGTCTAAGTCCAGCCCTACTATCTTTTTTGACATAATCGATCTACTGCCCAAAAGGCAGTAACTAGGGATGGTGTTGCAGTGGGTAACCATGTATAGAGTCAGAGCTATGTGAGACAACAGCAGGCAAAGAGAGGGGGAAGGGACAAAACCCTTATGATTATGAGAGACTGAAGAAAGCAGGTGCAGGGAATCTTCTTATTTTGGATTTTGTTAGGTCCTGGCTGCTTATCTGATCACTGAAACCAGTTCTTTCTTGTCTTTTTGGTGTTCAATTTCTCTGCAGAGCCGAGTGGTGGGTCAGATAGGTCAAGTCTCAGTATCAAGAACATCTATGGTATGCTAGTTTGTTCCTTTCTCTTTAATTTATATTTTCCCACACTCAGCAATGTTTAGGGCTTACTCCTGGTTCTGTGGATCTCAGGGTACAATATGTAGTGCTGGAGATTAAACCCAGGTTGGCCATATGCAACACAAGCAATCCCTTAGCTACATGACATAATTTCTTTATGGGAACTTACCAGTTGAAAGAGGATATGATCTCTGAAATTTATGCCAATTTTGTGATTTACCTAAATGATTCATGATTGCCTTTCTAAATTTAAGACATAATTATTCCAGTTGGAGATATACTACAGCAGGTAAGGTTGTTGATTGGTGTATAATTTACCCACGTTTCATCTTGGTTACCACATATGACGTACCTTAAGTGATTCCTGAGTGTAAGCCCAATAAATGGCTGATATGGGCCCTAATTGAATTATAATTATCCACATTAACACTATTGCTTCTCTGTACTCCCAGGGGCTAAGTTAGCCCAAGCTTGGTACACTGTTCTGCTTGTAAAGGCACCCACACTCCCAGTCCTCTTGGCTACCTATGGCTACATAGGTAATCTTTGTGTCCTACTGGCGCTGATAAAGTGGGAACTTCGGGATCTGGTCACTATCCACTAACCTCTGTGAGGTCTGCAATTAAGTATTTGTATTTGCCTTGTCTCACATCTCTGTCCTCTTTCCCTCACCACTCTAGCTTCTCAATCAATCAGCATGGCTCCTGGGTCCTTTCATTTTTTTTTAAATATCTTTATTTAAGCACCATGGTTACAAATATGGTTGTAGTTGTGTTTCAGTCATAAAGAGAATACCCCCATTCACCAGAGCAACATTACCTTCAGTCTTGACACAAGATGGTAGGCTACTTGTTTCTACTGCACACACTGAGGCAATATCAAATTAAAATGAGAAGTGGAAAAAAGAGTGACAATGAAGGAATATCTCAGGGGATGATATTACTTTGTGTGGCAGTGGCCTGGTACAAAACAGGTAAAAAAAAATCACTGGATGATGCTTAAGAAACAAAAATCTCTTCAGTCACTCTGATATGGGCTGACTCTGATATGGGCTGGTACTTCCTGCTATTGAGTTACTGATCACAACTTAATTAGAAACACCTGATCCATGAGAGAGAGAGAGAGAGAGAGAGAGAGAGAGAGAGAGAGAGAGAGAGAGAGAGAGAGAGAGAGAGAGAGAGAGGAGAGAGAGAGGAGAGAATATGTGTCTCTCTGTGTGTTTCTACTTGGTTGTATCTACAAGAGAACTGATTCTAACCTGGTAGAGTCTGTGTCCTGGATTTTAGAAGCACAATATTGGTCTAGAGGTGGTCTTTGAGCCTTCAAGGGCTGTTTCACAAGACATGAAGGTAATCAGAAATGTGCTTGTGTTTATTGTCCTCATCTAAGAGTTTACAGTACAGTTCAGACACGGGACTTGAATTTTAAAAATGTTTCTGGGGCCAGAGCAATAGCACAGCGGTAGACCCAGGTCGACCCTTGCACACAGCTGACCCAGGACTGACCTGGGTTCAATCTCTCGACATCCCATATGGTTCCCAGAGCCAGGAGCGATTTTTGAGCGAACAACCAGGAGTAATCCTTGAGTGTCACCGGGTGTGGCCCCAAAATAAAAAGAAAAACAAACTTTTACTCAGGACTTGGGCAAGATGAAAGGAGGGACAGAGACAGCCAACTTGCATGCAGGCATCATTAGGACGCTGAGCTCTTCTCTAGGACAAGGAACTGAGGTAGGATGGAAGGTAGAATGAAAGGGGAGAAAGGGGGTTGTAGAAGGGGCCACCTAGGAAACATTTTTCTGGAATCTGAAGAAAGTCTAAGGCATTTGCATATGGCGTCTTTGGTTTAATTCCTAACATCACATATGATTCCCCAAGTACTACTCGAATACCATTTAAGTATGGCTTCAAATACCCACCCCCTGACCCTCAAACAACTGGAAAAAAAAATTTCTGCCCATTCTGTTTTGTTTTTTTTTTAACACAAAAATCAAGGCAAAGTCTCTATGTGAGTCCAGGAGATCTGAAATTAATTTTGCCTCCATCTTCTGCACATGATTGAGGAAAGCTTTATAGGTCATAGTTATTGTCATACTGGTGAAAAATAAAGCTCTCAACATCCATATATGAATAGAAAGATTGAAGATTGATTCCAGTCAGGGTCATATTTAGCTCTTTATATAGGGGAATTTCTTTTTGTGGAGTCACAGGATCTAAGACAGCTGTGCTACTTTATGTTCATACATAGAAGTAATAGACCATAGGAAAGTATCCTTTAACTTCTTTGGTTAGAAAACCGCTTTTAGGAGAAATAGCATGGAGGTAGTGTTTGCAGAAGGATGGTGGTTTGAATCCCGGTGTCCCAATGATCTCCCAAGCCTGCTATTTCTGAGCTATTTCTGAGCATAGATCCAGGAGTAACCCATGAGTGCTGCCAGGTGTGACCCAAAAACCAACCAACCAACCAACCAACCAAACAAACAAAAAACACCCTGCTTTTTACTAATTATCACGAAAGCAAAATGTTTTACCTCTAAGAAATATATTTTCTTTCTGTACACTTCCTCAGATAATTTATTTTAATTTAGTCATTATATTTTACAAAGATGTTAACAATAGGGGCCTGAGAGATAGCACAGTGGTAGGGTGTTTGCATTGCAAGCTGCCCAGGACTGATGGTGGTTCTAATCCCAGCAACCTTGTATGGTCCCCAATACTGGCCAGGAGTGATTTCTGAGCACAGAGCCAAGAGTAACCCCTGAGCGCACCAGGTGTGGCCAAAAAAATAAAATAAAATAAAATGTTGACAATAGTGTTTCAGGCATGCAATGTGCCAACTTCAATCCTATCACAGTCTCCAAAGCTCTCCACCAATGACCCGATTCCCTCCCATATCTAAAACGTACATATTAAATTCTGGGGGCCTGGAGAGATAGCACAGCGGTGTTTGCCTTACAAGCAGCTGATCCAGGACCTAAGGTGGTTGGTTCAAATCCCAGTGTCCCATATGGTCCCCCGTGCCTGCCAGGAGCTATTTCTGAGCAGACAGCCAGGAGTAACCCCTGAGCACTGCCGGGTGTGGCCCAAAAACCAAAAAAAATGTAGCCTTGACGTATTTTTAAAAATTAATTATTTGGGCCCAATGCTTATGAGGGTTGGATATAGTGTGTGTGTATATATATATATATATATATATATATACATATATATATATATATATACTGTGTGTATACACACACACACAGTATTTCACCTCTACACCATAAAGGGGCCTATGATCTTTGACCCTTACATCTGTTATTTCCAGACTACTTCTTCTAATGTCCCATCTTCATTTCTCTCCTCTCAAGTGATTTTAATTCCATTTCTGGATAATGCAGTTTGGCATACTCTGAGAATTTGTTTGGAAATTCTAGCAGGGGAGCACAGTTCATCCTTGATCAAAGAACAGTCCACCTCTATTCAGGGAAGGCCATCCTTCCTTTTTAGAGTATGCATCTTTAGGAGGATCACATGTGGAATGGTAAGAAAGGAGGAGAACACTTGCCTAGACAGACCAATAGAATCAAACCTGGTGATGAATAGGGTGACAAATGTTGCAGCCAGATTGTCCTCACATCCAGTTTCACAAACTTTGGAAGTAGAGACATTTTCTTCATCTTTCTTAAAAGACCTATAGTCACATTCACTTTTTAAAAGCCAGTTGGAACTGAGCACATTTGTATGTGATATACTCCCCTCACCCTTAGCTCCCATCAGTGTCAGGCAGGTAAGCAAAGGCACTTTAAAAAGGATGTCCTACCCATATCTGCACAGCAGTCTATTTTTCTATCTGTAAGTCCCCAAAGGGGTCTAGGGCACTTATTAGCAATTTCTGTATGGACACCACCAGTAATTTTTATTCTTTGTAACTCGAAATCAAAGACAAAGCTTTGGTTAAGGCCTCAATTTCCATGAAGGATGTCATAATGGGAGTGGAAGATAACTCAAGTTTTTGAGGCCCCCATAGTCATTTTGGAAATGATCCAACGGAATACTGAGTCTTCCAACTTCCCACAAGAATTTCAGCATCATTTAACATTGTTTTTCCATTTTGCATTAGCTTATTTTTCTGAAATGCTACCTGGCATTTTACATCCAGGAAAGCCCCCCCCCCTTTTTTTTGGTTTTTGGTTTTTGGGTCACACCCGGCAGTGCTCAGGGGTTACTCCTGGCTCAATGCTCAGAAATCGCTCCTGGCAGGCACAGGGGACCGTATGGGATGCCGGGATTCAAACCACCGACCTTCTGCATGAAAGGCAAATGCCTTACCTCCATGCTATCTCTCCGGTCCTGGAAATCCCTCTTTTAAACTTGCTGCTAGGAATGGGCAGAGAGATAATATACCAAAAGGCACTTGCCTTTTAAGTACCTGACCTGGGTTTGATCCCTGACACCCATATGGTTCCCAGAACCCTGACAGGGTTATTCCTTAGTGCAGAGTCCCTCAGCACAGATGTGTCTCCAAAACAAAATAACATAAAACCCCAAATAATTAGCTGGGGAAACAGATGCTGGCAGAGATGGAACTGCCCTAGAAGGAGACACTTTCTTTTACTACACCCACAATGGTCAAGGGTGAACAAAGCTATGGAGCACAAACTATGACAGGACAGTGGTAGAAGAGAGAAGCCATTGATAACAGACAACTCCAGATCGAAAGCCTGTAACTTAGCGAACCCTGCAAACACTCCCTACATACATTTACACAAGCCATTCTTTTTTTTTTTTTTTTTGGTTTTTGGGCCACACCCTGTGACGCTCAGGGGTTACTCCTGGCTATGCGCTCAGAAGTTGCTCCTGGTTTCTTGGGGGACCATATGGGACGCCGGGGGATCGAACCGAGGTCCGTCCTAGGCTAGCGCAGGCAAGGCAGGCACCTTACCTCCAGCGCCACCGCCCGGCCCCTACACAAGCCATTCTAACAATATTTTCTTTTTTTTTAAAAGACGGGGAAAATTATGGCCATCAACATCCATCCATGTCAATCATTACTAAAATCCTAAAATAATTTTATCATGAAATTATTGCCTCATAAAAACTTAACTAAAAGGCATACATTTTCAAGTATGTTGGGGTTATTGTGAAGAGGAGTTTAATTTACTATCCGAGTGGATTAAAGATAGCTATGTTATGATCCCATTTGGGGAAGCCCTGCTAAAATGTTCAAGTCAGATTCCCATGGGTTCTGTGCATGGCACTTGACATAGTGAACATAGATACTATGTGCACTGGCTGGGTGGCAGTTCACTCTGCTAAAATACCTCAGGTACCTGATGTCTTCTGTATAGGCAAACAACAAATAGGGGAGATTCTCCTTATCTAGAGAAGTGGAGAGAGACCTCTTACATTTGCTGGAATTCTGAAAGAGACAGCACACTTATTCCAGCTGACGAACTTTAGTCTTTTTTTTAAATAAAAGAAACTAGGAATATGGAGTGAATAAAGTGAGAAATTCAAGTATTCTACATAAAATTGGGGATGAAGGAATATACTCATTTTTCAAAGACATTTCGGTTTTTTTACAGAGGCAAAAATTAGCTAAAATCCTATGTGTACAAGCCCTTGGTAACTGATGAAAACCAGGCTTTGAGGAGTAGGATTCATCACATCCCCCTCCAAAGACAAGAGCATGCATTTCCTTACAGGATTAGCCTAAATACATCACGTTAAGTGGAGTAGGGCTCAACAGGCAATAAATGTTTCTGCTTATCAGGAACACATTTCAAGTCCTTATGAGTATAAACCAAGACTCAATACATGTGTCTAATTCACACCAAAAGTGTTCTTAACATTTTTGGTGCTTTGATTCTTTAGAGCTTTGGCTATGGGGGCGGAAGGGGCAGAGTGGATTTGCAGTATGGTTGAGTAGGAGGAAAGATCAGTGGAAGCATCCTGGTGGGAGGCTGGGAGCATATAGATGGTGGTTCTTGGCATTGTGAGATGCAGCTGTTGAGGGGAAAACACTCCTGGCTGGGTTGAATGCAGAAATTTGGACAGCAGGTCATATGAGGTCTTATTAAGTTGATGTGGGCACGCTTTTTCTGTAGGGAAAAGAAGAGAGAATGTCACTGAGAAGTCAAGAAATAGAACTAGGAGACTTTGATTTCTTTGTCTCAAGGAAGTGGGGCTCACAGTCTATCAAATCCACAGCATGACCTTTGAGGATGTTTTTGACTACCTGGGTGCTAGATCCAGCCTGGGATCTTGATCTGAGCCTATTCAGATGTAAGAAATCAGTCTTTCTCTTCCTTCCCAGAGAAGTTCTTGTGTTCTGATTCTGGATTCCCTTTATTACAGTGTTGAACTTACCTGCTATCCTCTAGACTGAGCCAAGGACAAGGTCTGATTGTTGCCAGAACCTCATAGTTGTCCAGGCTTTCTATGTGACTGTGTGCAGAAATAATGGTCCATTCATCATAGAGGGTCTTAGTTGATCAGATGGATCAAGTAGACCTATAACGTTGATGGCTGGTGGGGATGAATCAGGGACTAGAGGTCAGTAGACCTATCATTAGTTTTCTCCTCCAATCCTTTAAACTTGGGAGTACTGAGGAGTACTCTAGGTACTGATATTCCTGCATTTCAGTCAAGGGAATCAAGAAAATTAATCCTCTCTGCCACGTTGTGCAGAGTCAGCCAAGGAGGCTAACGAGTACCATGTCCCCATTCTTCTTGGTGGATACCCAGATAGGGCTCTCTGACTCATGGATCCAGAGTCAATCATCAATTACAAGAAGCAAAGCCCAGGAGCCCAAGGCAGCTTCTCTGTCCATGCTTACCTTGCACCTGGGTTGACAGTATATCATTGGTGAATGGTTGCACTTCTGAACGAAGTTGCACAAGGCATCCAGTTTGCACTGAAAAGAAGATATAGCTATGAGAGAGGAAGCTTTGAGGATGGTTGCTGCTGCAAGAGAGGGGGAACTCCCTTCTATATATATAGCATTACCTGAGGCCTCATTTTTTTTAATTAATTCCCTAACACAGAATGATAACCTTCATCTGGGTTGGGGCCTGGCAGATTTCACTGTGGATCACGAATCAGATACAAATCAGCACTTAAATATGGGAGGGGAAGCTAGGAACAGTTCAAAGGGTGGAGGAGATAGGTAAAACTTAAGGAAAGTGAGAGCCTGGGGATCTGGGTAGAATCTGAGAGAAGAGGAATGGTTCTGATTTGGGGGACTGTGAAAGGAAAGATAAAGAGTTGTTCCTTTCTGAGAAAAAACAGTCAATGGCGCGGGAAGAGGGAAAGAAGCTGAGGGAAGTCCAAAAAGTGCCCCTGGGCCTTGTGGGGGCAAAGTGGCTGTGGGAAGTTGGAAGTCAGATCCCTTTAGCCCATTGATACTAGATGTAGGGGTTTCCACCTTGTATAAGGAGGTATATTTAGTTTCTCTGAGTCAGAATTGACTCTCCAGTTGACATTGCAAACTGCTAGGAGGGACTGGATCCCATAAGGTGAGCATAAAAACAGGGAAGAAAATGGTGTTCTCAGGCCCTCTCCATCTGTTGTCAGTCATTCTGCTTTCTGGTCTGGGTTCTTTACCAGAAGGGGGCGTTAATGCTCTTAGAAAAAGTGCATTTTTTTTTCTAGGTCCCTCCTCTAGAAGTCTTTGTCCTCCAGATCAGAGAACCATGCAGTTATCTCTTTCCCATGCTCTCCAAAACCAGGCCTGAAGTCCTGGTGGCTTAAATTACCCTGGTGCAATTCTGCATAATTTAAGGGTGGAAAGAACTTGACTCAGAAGTTTTTCCCCCTAACTTGCACAAGCCTGTTGTCATTCAGTTTGATTTTACTAATCAGACTGTTGCCACAGCATTCCTTGAGCTGATAACACAACCTCTGTGAGAATCTGGGCTCTGGGCCATTCACCAAGTTCCAGGAAACTGAGCTAATTTAAGCATGAGACCACAGAACCAAAGTCCTATAGCTCATTTCTCCCTAAACCAGATCCTCAGGGTCTCAATCTGAACTACATGCACTTTTCTCTAACCGTCTCTTTCTGCAACCCAGTCTATGAGACTTCCAGTTCCCACCCTGAAAGCCCATCTCACCTCCATTCGTCTTATCCTGCCATATCGGCACTGACAACAAGGAACAATCACCGTGGGGCACGTCTGTTAAGAAGAGAGAACTCTGTCTGCTTCTTTGTCTGACAGATTTGAGCACAAACACAGGCACATTCCCCAACAACTGCCAAGTACTAGTAGCTCCGCAGTAATTGTGGGGGGAACTCAAAGACTTAGTAGTAGTAATACTCAGCACAATATAGATTAAATTATGTTTCATGTGAAACATGCATTTGTCATCATGGACCTTGCACAAAATGCTAAGCAATATTATCCCATGCTCTATATTCCCAGAAGCTGCCCTTTGGAGGTCCCTGGTCTTGGGACTGTGCAGAGTAATGAAGAGTTGTAAGAGGTGTGAGCATTAGCAGGGGTTAATGGGCTATTCATCTTACTATGGCAGATGCAGTCTCCCCAACCACACTGCAACCAGCAAAGACCAACTGAGGATAGTGAAGCCTGTTTCCTTCCAAATCCCAGCTCACCTCCCCCTTTATTGGAACAACATGCTTTCATTCTGTTGATTTGACTGGACTTTCTTGTGTTTATTCCTGACCCTTGGTCTTCCTCTTTTAGACTTGGACTGAATCTCCCTCACAGTCCATGACAATTATTTGTTTGTTTTTGGGCCATACCTAGTGATGCTCAGGGGTTTTATCAGGAACTGAGTTTCCTGACTCAGTACTCAGAAAACACTCCTGGCAGGCTCAGAGGACCATATAGGGTGCCAGGGATTGAAACCAGGTTGGTACTGGTTGGTCATGTGTAAGACAAATGTCCGACTCACTGTGCTATTGCTTTGGCCTCTAATCCATGACATTTAATGCTTCCTTTCCTCACTTCCCCAAAGACAAATACAATCAAGCCTCCCTCCCCTTGCCCCCTACTCTTCCTGGAGTGCAGATAAATCCCAAGAAATGGATTCTGACATCACCCAAGGCATGGAAGGAAGAACCAGGTTCCTGGAATTAGAGGTTCTGAAAGTGTCTCCAAAGTTTATCTAGTTGTGGTGAAGGACTATTGACAAACACTCATTAGGGAATAAAGAAAATTCCCATTAATTTTAAGTAGAGATATCATTCTTGATACATGTTGCTTTCTCAGTGGAAAAAGTCTTGAATATGATTCTGTTGGGAGTATGGAAAGGGTGTTTGGGTAACATTTGTGAACCCCACATTCTTTTTAGGACTCCTTCCTGCATCTCTCTTTTTGTTTTCTGTCTGATCTCTCTGCCCAGGTAGGTGGAGCTGGTGGGATGGGGAGTAGAATATCCCATAGGTGCAGGAAGACTATGAAGGTCTCTGTGAAGGTCAGTGTGCAATCAGCTCCGCTGACAACATCTGCATCAAAAGCACAACTTACCATATCATGACATGGCCTCCTGTAGTTCTAGAACAAAAAAGAAGAATAAAAACAGGCTGGAAGGGGTGTGATTTCTGGTTAGGACATGCAGAAGATGAAGGAGCAGATTCTACTTCTCAGTAGCAATATACAACTTGTACTCTGGTTGTCAAATTGGGTACCCACTGCCCATGGATGATAATTAATCTCCCAGTTTTCAAGAGAATTTATACCTCAAGTTCCTGCATGCTACTGTGTTGGGTTGCTCAGATCATTAAACCCCTTCTCTTTTCTTCTATCATACAGTTCTTTGTATGTGTCCTTACAGATACTGAACAGCGTGGCCTCTGTCTCTTGTTCTCTTTCTTTCCCTTCTAAGGTCCAATCTTGTTCTTTGCTATTACATTATGACTATTTGCTATTACATTATATGACTACACCATATTAGGTAATTTTTTACTCTCAATAACTCTAGGCACCAGTGGCATACCGCTCTGAAGACTGATTCCTTTGTGCATGAGAGATGAGAACAGCTCTTTATTCCCATGTCTGGGGGAGTCATGACAGGTTTGGCACTTAGGAAGAGAAATATATGGCAGAACTGTGCAGAGACCATGTGCAGGATTTCAAAAGCACTGCCTTTCATTTAAAATAAATGAGGATTCTTCCTTCCTGGTGATACTTCCCTTTGGTTCAACTGTACCTCCTATAGGACCCTTTCTTCCTTCAACTACAGAGGTCTCCTTCATATCCTTGGTTCTACTAAGTTACCAAGGGGCCTGGCATCTCTGAAGCAGCCTTGATCACATGTCTGAAAAACTTTTCCTCAGGGCCAAAGAATCCCATTGGCTAGCCAGTCTCATGTGCAATCTTGAAGCAAGGACTGTGGATGAAATTCAATACTAGAGATCACCATGCATGTGTGAGACCCTGGCTTTGAGTAGAGGACCAGTATAATATACACACAAATTATATACACATATCTGTCAGAAAGCTGTTGAGAGCTACAGTGGTTCCTGTGGTTCTTGTGATAACTTGGAGCTGACTGACAGTCAGGCAGCCTTTTGAGGCAAGCACTGCCTGGGTAGCTATGGGAGCTTACAAGGACCCAGTCATGTTGCTCTACAGACTGGTGGTACTTACCTTTCTGCACAGCATTCTCCATATGCACAAGCCTATCAATAGCAACAGGATTAGAGCTGCAATCGGAGCCAAGTACAGAGGGTTAAAAGGAAGTGGTGATGATGAATCTGATTCTGCTGCTGCTTCTCCTTCTGGCATCACGTCTTGGATTTCTCGCCGCTCACTCTGCAGAAAGCATACATGGCAGAATTGTTTAAGGTATATGTGGCCTCTTTCTGAGTTTTTACTATTTAACACCTGTTAGAGTATTTGTTCTACCCTAATCAATATTCATGCTCCACCCTAGGGTGTGATCTGGTGATGGGATTATTGGATTATTCCCTACTTGGTATCCCTACTGATGTGTGGCCTGGTCCCTCCTCTCAATATCTAGAACAGTTCTGGAGATTGGTGTCACTCCCAAACCTGAAGAGGGATGAGACAGACCTCCTTTTAACAGGACACTCCTAGAGAGGATGAGAGGCCCACTTCCACCACTTTCCAGCTCATCATTTTTACATCTTTACATTGGCCAAGCCTAGGTAACCCTGACATTACAGGGAGACCATAAAGGCAGCAAGTCTAGGTAAATTGAAGATTGTCTAGGAATGAATGGAACTGTCTTGGCATTAGCTTGTCCCAGGATGGGCTAACCCACTAATCTACATCGAAAACTGTGAGGAGAACCTTTCCTGAACCCTTGAAGAAAGACTATGGGGTTCGACAAATTAGTGTGGCTGGAGTTTGTAGATGGTCTAAAGGCAGAATGCCTCATGAATAGTGTTACCCTGATTTTAGGCCAAGAGTTTTATTTTTTAATTTTCCCAACATTTGCTGTGCCTATGCAAATTATTGCCAACCTTTATCTTTATCTTTATTTTTTAAACTTTATTTATATATTTGTTTACATATTTATTTATTGATTGGTTGTTGAGCCACACCCAATGATACTCAGGGGTCACTCCTGGCTCTGCACTCAGAAATTGCCCCTATCAGGCTGGGGGGGGCAAATGGGATACTGGGAATCAAACTGGGCCCCTCCCAAGTTGGCTGCATGCACGGCAAATGCCCTAGCACTGTGCTACCTCTCTGGCCCCTATCTTTATCTTTAGAGGCAGCTGCCCTATTTTAGAATCATGGGATGTAAACTATTTTGTTTTTCTATAAAGTCAGTTAGGGGAGATGTTGGGTTACTGGTCCTACCATAATCAATATATTGATATTCATACTCCACCCTTGGGTGTGATCTGGTGATGGGGTTATTGAATTATTCCCTACTCGGTATTCCCCTCCCATCCTAGGATGTGGTCTGTTTTTTTGGTGTTTGGGGCACACTTGGCGGCTCTTGGGTTACTCCTGGCTCTGTGCTCAGAAATCTCTCTTGGCAGGCTTGGGATGCCGGGAATTGAACCCAGGTTCATCCTGGGTCAGCACATACAAGGCAAACATCCTACCACTGTGCTATCTCTCCAGCCCTGGCCTGGTTTTTGTCCATAAAAGCAGGGGTCTAAGGAAAGCAGGTTTTCCTCCACTAAGCTGCATTTCTTCTTAGGAGCAGAAAGCTTGTGTGGTGAGATTTCTTGCTTGAGTGCTGGAAATCCTTCTTGGTATAAATGACCCATTCTCTCTGACCTGCCTTGGCTGATAAGGACAGAGGTTTTATGAGACACAAAAATCTAGAGATCCATAGTTGGATGAATGTCTATGAACACTGGAAGTGGGAGTTCAAAAAGCACAAGCAATATAATATGGCACCGTTCCCTTTTGCATAGGCATATTAAAAAGGGGGAAATTTATGTATAGAAACAAGCTCTTATGTATAGAAACTAATTTTATAATATATGGGTGCCTCTCACTGTGAGCATTTGTCATGAGGACTTGACTTAGATCTATATGATCAGACAGTGACTGTCCAACCCTGAAACCTAGATTCTAATTGTAGAACTGACAGTTCCTTGCAATAGCACCAGGAATCAAACTCCCCCGGAGAGTCCCTAATATCACTCTGACTCCAACTTGCACGGGGTGGATACGACACCCTGATGACGAGGAAACAGCAACAACTTGATCTAAGAACAGGTTGCTCTACTCATCACCTAATGGTAAGATAAAAATCCACCCTTTGATCTGTGCAAAAACCAAGGTCACCAATCTCAGAAGATTGACTTTGACAACTGTGACTGAGCAGAACTTTTCCTGAGACTAATAAGAAAGACCCTAGCCTAGGCTTCAGCTTAGGATATGTACAAAAACCAAGACTTCTAATTCCAGAGGTCTGACTTTGACAACCGTGACTGAGTAGAATTGCTGGAACCATAAGGAAAGAATCTATCCTAGTATCTGTGCAAAAACGGAGATCAATAAATACAGGTGATTAACTACAACAACCATGGTGGAGAACCATAAAGAAAAACTCTATCCTAGACTTTGTCCTATGACCTGTGCAAACACCAATATCTTTAAATACAGAGGACTGATTTTGTTAACCACAACTGAGCAGAACGTTTCCTGGAACCATATAAAAACCTTGAGATTTGATAATGAGCTTGTCCAGAGTTATTCCCATGACAGTATGCTTCAAGAGTGGAGAAACCCTGTATCTCTTATGTCAAGAGAATTCACTTTACAATTTCCCCAATAATTAGTGTGCCTATGCAAAAAAAAAAAAAAAAAAAACCCAAACAACAAACAACCACCACCCACAAAATCTTGCCACATCAGCCCTTATTTTTTTAAATTTTCTTTTTCTTATTGTTTACTGCTTGTTTGGGTGTTATTTTTCTTTCTTCTCTTTTCCTTTTCTTCTTTTAAATGGCTATTTATAGCTCCTAGATGAACTCCTCCCAGCTTCCTTTACCTTTCTCTTTCTTTCTCTCTCTCTTTTTCTCTTTCTTTCTTTTCTTTCTTTCTTTCTTTTCTTTCTTTCTTTCTTTCTTTCTTTCTTTCTTTCTTTCTTTTTCTTTCTTTCTTTCTTTCTTTCTTTCTTTCTTTCTTTCTTTCTTTCTTTCTTTCTTTCTTTCTTTCTTTCTTTCTTTCTTTCTTTCTTTCTTTCTTTCTTTCTTTCTTTCTTTCTTTCTTTCTTTCTTTCTTTCTTTCTCTCTCTCTCTCTCTCTCTCTCTCTCTTTCTTTCTTTCTTCTTTCTTTCTTTCTTTCTTTCTTTCTTTCTTTCTTTCTTTCTTTCTTTCTTTCTTTCTTTCTTTCTTTCTTTCTTTCTTTCTTTCTTTCTTTCTTTTTTTTTTTTGTTTTGTTTTTTTGGGCCACACCCGGCATTGGTCAGGGGTTACTCCTGGCTGTCTACTCAGAAATAGCTCCTGGCAGGCACGGGGGACCATATGGGACACCGGGATTCGAACCAACCACCTTTGGTCCTGGATCGGCTGCTTGCAAGGCAAACGCCGCTATGCTATCTCTTCGGGCCCTTCCTTCCTTCCTTCCTTCCTTCCTTCCTTCCTTCCTTCCTTCCTTCCTTCCTTCCTTCCTTCCTTCCTTCCTTCCTTCCTTCCTTCCTTCCTTCCTTCCTTCCTTTCTTTCTTTCTTTCTTTTCCTTCCTTCCTTCCTTCCTTCCTTCCTTCCTTCCTTCCTCTTTTTTTCTTTCTTCCTTCCTTCCTTCCTTCCTTTTTCTTTCTTCTTTCTTTCTTTCTTTCTTTCTTTCTTTCTTTCTTTCTTTCTTTCTTTCTTTCTTTCTTTCTTTCTTTCTTTCTTTCTTTCTTTCTTTCTTTCTTTCTTTCTTTCTTTCTTTCTTTCTTTCTTTCTTTCTTTCTTTCTTTCTTTCTTTCTTTCTTTCTTTCTTTCTTTCTTCCCTTTCTCCCTTCCCTTTCTCCCTTTCCCTTCCTTCCCTTTCTCCCTTTCTTTCCCTTCTCTTCCTTCGCTTTCCTCCCTTCCCTTTCCCTTCCCTTCCCTTTCCCTTCCCTTTCCCTTCCCTTCTCTTTCCCTTCTCTCCCTTCCCTTTCCCTCCCCTCCCTTCCCTTTCCCTTTCCTTCCTTCCCTTTCTTTCCTTCTCTTCCCTTTCCTTTTCTTCCCTTCCCCTTCCCTTTCCCCCTTCCCTTTCCCCCTTCCTTTCCCTCCCTTCCCTTCACTCCCTTCCCTTTTCTCTTCCCTTCCCTCCCTTCCTTCCCTTTCCTTTCCCTCCCTTCCTTCCCTTCCCCTTCCCTTCCCTTTCCCTTCCCTTCCCTTCCTTCCCTTTCCCTTCCCTTCCCTTCCTTCCCTTTCCTTCCTTCCCTTTCTTTCCTTCCCTTCCCTTCCTTCCCTTTCCCCCTTCCCTTTCCTCCTTTCCCTTTCCCCCCTTCCCTTTCCCCCTTCCCTTTCCTCCCTTCCCCCTTTCCCTTCCCTTTCCTCCCTTCCCTTTCCCCCTTCCCTTCCCTCCCTTCCCTTCCCTCCCTTCCCTTCCCTCCCATCCCTTTTCTCTTCCCTTCCCTCCATTCCCTTTTCTCTTCCCTTCCCTCCCTTCCTTCCCTTTCCTTTCCCTCCCTTCCTTCCCTTCCCCTTCCCTTTCCTTCCTTCCCTTTCCCTTCCCTTCTCTTCCTTCCCTTTCCTTCCTTCCCTTTCCCTTTCCTTCCTTTCCTTTCCCTTCCCTTCCTTTCCCTTCCCTTCCTTTCCCTTTCCCTTCTTTTCCCTTTCCCTTCCCTTCCTTTTTCTTTCCCTTCCCTTCCTTTTTCTTTCCCTTCCCTTCCTTTTCCTTTCCCTTCCCTTCCTTTTCCTTTCCCTTCCTCCCTTCCTCCTTCCTTCCTCTTTCTTTCTCTCTTTCTTCCTTTCCCTTTCCTTTCTTTTCTTTTCCTTTCCTTTCTTTCTTTCTTTTTTTTTTTTTTTTTGGTTTTTGAGTCACACCCGGCAGCGCTCAGGGGCTACTCCTGGCTCTATGCTCAGAAATCACTCCCGGCAGGCACAGGGGACCATATGGGATGCTGGAATTCGAACCACCATCCTTCTGCATGAAAGGCAAGCGCCTTACCTCCATGCTATCTCTCCGGCCCCTATTTATTTTTCAAACAGAACTTGAATCATCTTGTTCTGCCTCATAACTTGAGGGGGGAAAAGTGGTTGCTACCAAGAGCAAACAGTCACATGAACATTGAGTGGAAATAAAAAATGAGCAGACCTAAATATCAAACCCAACATCAATAACAACAGAATCAAGATACCCAATCTACAAAAAGTGACAACAACCTACAGCAAAGGAGACTGGTTACATTAGCAATTCAGGGGCAAAGGGAGGTGTTATGGGATGCATGCTGGAAACAGAGGCAGAGGGAGGACAATACTGGTGGTGGGAATGGTCTTATTCACTGTCATTATGTACCTTAAATATAACTGTGAAAAACTTATAATTCACATTGATCACAATAAAAACTAAAAATAAACAAAAAAACATAGAGACACAGAAACATCTGTCCATGGATGTTTCCTGCTTTCCTGTTCTGCAACGTTAGTCAAAAAGTCAATCTAAGATTCAGTTTCAACATATGTAATAGAAAATTTACAGAGACATGTAGCTTCAGAGAGAGTTCACAAAATATTATAGAAAGAGATTTTTGTTCATGGTGGAACACAAGAGAATGTTTTTGTTGATATTTATAACCAACGCAAGTGCTCTTTGTGCCTTATACATGCTGTACAGTCCTTCCCTGAGCCATATAGTCTCTTACAGCGTAGTGGGGTAGTACAGAGATAGAGCCTATACTCATGAAACAAGGCAGCTGAGAGAGGCATGGAGCTCATGGTATTGAGATACTATGCTTCAGGCACAGATGATTCCTTAGGTTCTTTCTATTATGTCTGTTGATGGTTGGAATGTGTTGGTGTAACACCTGGTGAGCAAATGAGTAAATCCAGTATCTTGTTTGCGAGAGAATGGATGGACTCAATGTACATAGAAGGAGCATCAGCACAGAGGAAGTCTCATGGTTGTCTCTAGACACAAGGTTATTAGATTTTAGCATGGGCTCACTTATCTCCCGTACACTTCTTTTGCAGCCCAATGATCCCTTTATCTAATTCTCTAAGTGAAGATACTCAGATGCAGTGGAGTTTTGAAGAGCAGGAACCTGAGGAGCATCAATTAATTTCCAGGTACCTCTCTCTGAGTTGAGACTCAGACCTTTCCACAGACCTAACTGTTCCCTACTAAGGGAAAACTTTCTGCAGTAGTAGAGTTAGCAGAAGAGGAAGCTGAGGAACATAGTAGAGGAGGAGAGGCAGAAAAGAAGGCTGTGTGCCTATGAAGTATCAGCACAATCTCCAGAGAGCCAATGGTTGTGATAGTCATGAGTGGGTCACTACATCATGAGTGTACCACAGCTGTGCACCATATCCTGGAATACACCTTGAGTACACAATTTGCCCAGAGGACCAATTTGTCCTGTTCTCCAGATGTGGGCTGCTCCCAAGGACAGAGGCACCTATGAGCTATTGGAAATCTAAGAGTCTAGAGTCTGGTTTTGGCATAGAATCCCATTCCCCCAATAGACTTCATTAGAAATCTGGATAAAACCCTGAGCTCTTCACCACTAGACCTTGGTCAGAGGACTGAGTAGGCAACATGAGTGGGAAAGGTTGTGGGGAGAACTTCAGGACAATTTCTAGGTCTCAAGTTGACTCTATACTTGTGCTTCAAGCATACTGATGAATGACTGAAGGTTTGAGAACTGCCCAAGGTCTTGCCTTCACATAATACTCGCTGGATCACCCAGATGAAGGCCTTTTTTTTTTTTTTTTTTTTTTGCCACACCTGGTAGTGTTCAGGTGTTACTCCTGGCTCTGCAGTCAGAAATTATTCCTGGCAGGCTCTAGGGACCATATGGAATACCTGGGTTAGGGGCATGCAAAGCAAATGCCTGCCCATTGTTCATTTTTTTTTTTTAACATTTAACTCACTCCCCATTGCATCTCTTATTTAGTTCAGAATTCTTGTGTGTGTGTGTGTGTGTGTGTGTGTGTGTGTGTGTTTGGGCCACACCCGGTGATACTCAGGGGTTACTTTTGGCTATGTGCTCAGAAATCACTTTTGGCTTGGGGGACCATATGGGACACTGGGGATCAAACTGTGGTTCATCCTAGGTTAGCCTCATGCAAGGCAAATGCCCTACTGCTTGTGCCAACGCTCCCTCCAGCCCCTATAGTTCAAAATTCTTGAAAGTTCAAAGTGTTGTTTGATACCCACCATGTAATTTGTACAATCCTTGCTAGTAATGCTAATGTTGTTGTTGATGAAGGTAATACCACCGTCCAGGCTAACTTCAACGAAGACTTCCCTATAGCACAGAAAGGACAGACTGTGACAACCAGCCTGGAAATGGACAGTATTTAGACTCAACTCAAACCATCTCCCACAGCTCTCTTCACTGACTGACTTTGACCATCAGACATTTAGGGCAACTGGAGAATAGACTGTCTGGGTGAAGAGAGATCACTTGGGGCAAGGAGCACTGACTGAAGATAGAAGGTCATAAGATCTATAAGACCATCAGCAACCTAAGAGACAAAAGAAGTTACTTGGTATTCCATCCTTCTTTTGCATTTACAAATCACATTGAGTTAGCTCTGAAAGACAGCTTAAACACTGGACTCAGTCCAGGGCATACCATGTCTTTTGTTCTACTCCAAGTGGATACTGGGTCATAATAGATCATTGAGGACATCAAAATATTGCCAAAATAGCAGGGAGGAGGGAGAATGCCTTGTGCCCTACCTCCCAGAGAGCCAGGTGCTGTCCCAACAGAGGAGCAATTTCACATTGTTTATATCTTATGGGGTCAAACAATGACTTTTGGATCTGAGCAAGATACTTACTTGTTTGCACTGTTTATCTTTACTCCTGGGCAAATTATGCTGGTGTCTTCCACAGAAGTGGGTCTTTCATCTGTAAGAAAGAAACATGGAAGAATGTCAATGTTTATGTCCATTCATTTCTCTCCTCCATGGGAAACAGAGCTAACATGCTGATAGAGGGAAATTGCTCTTCTCTGCCTTCTCCTGAGCACATATATGACCTGAAACAACATGTACAATACAAAAGATAAAGACTCTGCTCTCTAGGGCCTTACATTTTAGTGATTGAACAGAGGTACATGTGTAAAAATACAAACTGAGTAAAACAAATATCGGAATGAAAACATTAGCAATAATTGAATAAAGCACAAGACAGAGAATGAAGGGAAAGAGACAACTGCTTTGAAAGTATTTATCTGTTCCATATTTCAGAGAATATGAAATAATTATACATGAACAAATGCTACGTTCAGATTTATTTCAAAATCATCAGTGGAGAGAGTTTCATCTTTTATTTGATCATTATTTCAATTTTGGGGTCATACCTTGATGTACTCAGACTACTCTTGGCTCCTTGCTAAGGGAAGAGTATTGCTATGATTACTGCTTAGGGGATCATGCAGTGTCAGGGAAAGAACCCAATATTCTGCATGTAAATCATATGCTCAACCAGCTGAGTGATCTTTCCAGTTTAATGGTGATGGTTTAAGCAAAAACAAAAGCTAGTCTGAGTTGAACACTGTTCAAAGTAGGTGGCTATTTCTTAATTCTTGTTACACTTTCCCTATCTTTTCTGTATTAATACAAATTTCAATTAAAAATAAAGTCTCTGGAGGCCGGAGAAATGGTGCACCAGTAGGGCATTTGCCTTGCACATGTCTGACCTAGGATGGACCGCGGTTTGATTCCCCTGGCATCCCATATTGTCCCCCCCAAGTCAGGAGTGATTTCTGAGCGCATAGCCAGGAGTAACCCCTGAACGTCACTGGGTGTGGCCCAAATATCCAAAAATAAAACCTCTGGCATTATGGTGATCCTGAAGCTGAAACATTTAAGGACAAAGTGTGGGAAAGATTCTGGAAAGATCCAGAGATGATGTGAGTGGATAGGCTAGTGCCCCGAGACATAAGTATTGAAGCTGATTGAAAAGAAAATAATGTATTCCCATCTGTTAATCTCTGCTTTCACTTGCTTGGAGAGTGCAGTTTCCTCCTTGAATATGCCTGTAATGTCCTGGAGTATTTTGCCTATGTTTTGTTCTATATATCTTATGGTTTTGGGTCTGATATCGAGGTCTTTAATCCATTTGGATTTTACCTTCGTACATGATGTTAGCTGGGGGTCTAAGTTCAATTTTTTGCAAGTGGCTATCCAGTTGTGCCAACACCACTTGTTGAAGAGGCTTTCCCTGCTCCATTTAGGATTTCCTGCTCCTTTATCAAAAAATGGGGAGAAGAAATGAACAGATACTTTGACAAAGAAGAAATACAAATGGCCAAAAGACACATGAAAAAATGCTCCACATCACTAATCATCAGGGAGATGCAAATCAAAACAACGATGAGATACCACCTCACACCACAGAGAATGGCACACATCACAAAGAATGAGAATAAACAGTGTTGGCGGGGATGTGGAGAGAAAGGAACTCTTATCCACTGCTGGTGGAAATGCCGTCTAGTTCAACCTTTATGGAAAGCGATATGGAGATTCCTCCAAAAACTGGAAATTGAGCTCCCATATGATCCAGCTATACCACTCCTAGGAATATACCCTAGGAACACAAAAATACAATACAAAAAACCCTTCCTTACACCTATATTCATTGCAGCACTATTTACCATAGCAAGACTCTGGAAACAACCAAGATGCCCTTCAACAGACGAATGGCTAAAGAAACTGTGGTACATATACACAATGGAATATTATGCAGCTGTCAGGAGAGATGAAGTCATGAAATTTTCCTATACATGGATGTACACGGAATCTATTATGCTGAGTGAAATAAGTCAGAGAGAGAGAGAGAGAAAAACGCAGAATGGTCTCACTCATCTATGGGTTTTAAGAAAAATGAAAGACATTCTTGCAATAATAATTTTCAGACACAAAAGAGAAAAGAGCTGGAAGTTCCAGCTCACCTCAGGAAGCTCACCACAAAGAGTGATGAGTTTAGTTAGAGAAATAACTACATTTTGAACTGTCCTAATAATGAGAATGTATGAGGGAAATGGAGAGCCTGTTTAGAGTACAGGCGGGGGTCAGGTGGGGAGGAGGGAGACTTGGGACATTGGTGATGGGAATGTTGCACTGGTGATGGGTGGTGTTCTGTTCTTTACATGACTGAAACCCAAACACAATCATGTATGTAATCAAGGTGTTTAAATAAAAAAAAAAAGAAAAGAAAACAATGAGTGAGAGAGTTACCAAGCATCTTTGAGCCACATACCAAGTAGGGCTTTTGATTTTATTCCAAATGCAATGAATCTTTAGGTGGAAGATACAGTATAAAGGTTAAAACAATTGCCTTGCATCACACTATTCCTGGTTCAAATTGCCAGCACCACACTTGGGCATTAATAGTCACTCCTAAACAGAGTCAGGAATAACCCTGAGAAATTTGGTATGACCAAAAAATAAACAAATGTCCATACCAAACCCCTAAGTGTAATGAATCTTTTGAGTAGTTGCCTAGATTTGGCAAATGTTTTGGACATGAGGCAGCAGGACTTCCTGGACTTGATGAGACATAGAAAAAAATTATGCAGGTTTTTCATTTGTATTTTTTAAACATACTTTATTTTTTTCTAACTTTATTAAAGCACTATGATTTACAAAATTATTTATAATATAGTTGTTTTGGGCATTGTATGTTCCAGCACCAATTCTAGGTAGTGTGACCTACCTTCCACTATTGTTCCATTTCCCACCTATCTTCCAAGCTTGCTCCCTTAAAGTCACAAAATAATTATTCTATATTGTTTGTTTCAATAAAATTGCAAGTGGAATTATAAAAAAATAGTAAAAACCTTATGAAACTTGAGATATCTCACAATGAGATTATCAGAGCAACCAATAGAATGATAATGCCAGTTTCTGAGATGGTGGTTCTGTCTTTTTAATTTTATTTTAGGTTTTGGGGTGTGAGGAAATGTTTTTCATGAGATTCAAAAATTTCTTAATTTATAGATTTTAAAGCTGTGGTATCTACTATCCAGGAACCCCAACTCTTTTGACACCTTTCATCTATGCAAGGCCCCACTGCATTTCATGCTGGCTTTACTAGTAACTTTCTATCAGTTGGTTTGAAATAAGGATTCCAGGACTCTGCACCAGTTCTGATCACAGTGATATGGAATTATTATTTCCCTGACCTTTTGCTCAAACCTGACTAGAATCTAATTGCACCGTGGATAAGAAAAAGTCTGCATATTTTCCCCTATGAGACCAAGACAAATTCTCTTGCACCCACAGGAGACAGGAGGAAGCTTAATAGAAAAAGACCTGCTCAGGTTAGAGAAGGCCTTCAGAAGACATTTTCCTGAAATGTCCTAAAAAGAGGGGAGTTGTTTTAATGTTTTCTTAAAGTTGCAAATATGTGCTTATTGTTTGTTTTAAAATACTTTCTTTAAGGCAGGAGTCTAGGTATTACTAAATAAGATGCAAAGTACAAAAACACCCAAATCAAAATCAAACTCTGACTTTTCATATTATAACTTCCACTCTCTCATTTTTAGAAACTCATATATATTAAAAATACTTTGAAGAAACTTTTTCAAACTTTTGAGAAATTGTGAGGCTTACTTACTTTTTAAGCTCTAACTAAGGAAAATTTGGTTAACTGTACTGTAGTTTGTAGCTTTATTTTCCTACTTTTACTCTATCACTTTTATAATAATGAATTATGAATTTTTATGCTTTTTCTATTTGTCACAGGTCAGGAATGTTTTATTAAATGGTCCATCTCCATACAGACTAGCTTCTTTGACACTTACTCAATTGTGGATTATTTATGAATTTCTCCTTTTTTTTTTTTTTTGCTTAGGCCATACCCAGCATTACTCAGAGATTATTTCTAACCAGTAACTTTGTCCTAGGAATCACTCCTGATAGGTTTGGGGGACCATATAGGATGCCAGGGATAGAACCCAGGTTGGAAGTGTGTAAGACAAATGCTTTAAATCCACTGTACTATTGTTCTGGCCTCAGTTATGAATTTCTGAACAGTGCTATTATTTTATTTATACTGACAATATCAACAATAATTAAGTATGGTTCTGACCAGGATATTACATATAATTAGTGGAATGCTAGGTGTAAAGAGGGAAATATTCTAAAAATGAACTTCCCATAGGAATTCTTTTCCAAAGGAGTATGAGCTAATTAGTGGCAGGCACCAAGTATTCTATGAACTCAACAAAGCAGAGTTAAAAAGACAAAAGAACTTTCAGACCAGTATTAGATAGTTAAAAGCAAGTATTCCATATGCCACATTAAAAGACAACTATTCTCTCTTCTCTCTCTCTTCTCTCTCCTCTCTGTCTGTCTGTCTGTCTGTCTGTCTGTCTGTCTGTCTGTCTCTCTCTCTCTCTCTCTCTCTCTCTCTCTCTCTCTCTCCCTCCCTTTCTCTCTCCCCCCCCACCCATTTTTTCTCTTTTAGACACTGTGTGGTTTGCCAGAGTGAAAGGCAAGGGAGAGGGCAGGAGGGAGGGTTGGAGGGAAACTGGGGACACTGGTGGTAGAAAATGTGCACTAGTGAAGGATTTTGTTCATTATATGACTGAAACTCAATCATGAACATCTTTGTAACTGTGTGTCTCAGTGCTCCAATTAATGAATTTATTTATTTTAAAACATTTCCCCCTCTCAATAAATTATGTAAAAAACATTCCCCCCAAAGACAACTACTCAAATTATAATATTTAATTTGTTTCTTAATGCTTTACTTAGGTTTTCAATTTTCCCCACTGTGCTTTCAGGATATGTAGTTAGAAACAATCAAATCAATTCTTTTTTTTTTTGTTTGGTTTTTTGTTTTGTTTGTTTGTTTGTTTTTTGGGTCACATCTGGCAGTGCTCAGGGGTTACTCCTGGCTTTATGTTCAGAAATCACTACTAGCAGGCTCAGGGGACCATATGGGATGCCGGGATTTGAACCACCATCCTTTTGCATGCAAAGCAAATGCCCTACCTCCATGGTATGTATCTGGCCCCCCAAATCACTTCTTTTAAGTAAAGTAGAGCACCTGGTAGGAAAGTCCCATTTAATCACTTCTGGTCAACCTCCAACGTGTGCAGATTGTGCCCAAGAGAGTGAGGAGAACTCTCCCATCAAGCCTATATGCAGATTCAACCTAAAGAGAAACAGGTGAGCCCAGGCTGGGAAAGCAGTTCAGCCACACATTGCATAGAATGCACCTCAATAAATGTTCTGTGGGATAGGTTAAACAGGTCCTATCTACTCCACGAATTGCCAGCTTAGCAAAATAGAAGGCACAGAAAAGGTAATAAGGTGACCTGAAAGTTCTCCTTTCTTCCTATACCAGTTAATTATGTTGGACAAAATTCAAATGACTCTATTTAGGATCAGATCTATATAAAGATATAACATTTGATCTCTTGTTTAAAATTAGCATATTCTATTTAAGTTGTCTTATCTTATATAGTAGATGTACATTAAGCATTTGTTGTATCTATACAGTGTTTTTAAAATTATTTATTATTATTTCTTTTAGCAATTAAAACACCTACATATATACTCTGTGGTGTGAGAATGTGGCAATGATAATCTTGTCCCATATGTGCACACAATGAAACAGAAAGAATGGCCTCTAAGTGTGCTAGACTGGTTTACCAGATGCCCAAATAAGGAGCCATTAAATACCACATCATCTTATTAAAAGGATTAAATCTTAGAGTTGGATTGGGTGAGTGCAAAGAGCCCAAATGTACTAAAATGCAATTTTACGTGGAAGATCTAAGCATCTAAGAGATCTAAGCATCTCTGAAGGCACATATCTGCCTTGTGTTCTTTCTCAGACCCCCATTCATCATAAATGTATATTCAGAGGCTGAGTATTTCCAGATAATAGATTTAAATAGGTAATAGCTATTTTATGGTAAATCATAGTGAGGCTGCAAGAAATTTGTCATGATCAAGGTTGAGTATGTTATGCGTACCTGTGCCAGTTTTCTAGAACCCAGGATGGGCAGTTGAGATTCACTTTCAATACAAGGGAAAAAGACCATCCTGGGAAACTGACCAAAGTATCGGGCACTGATTGAGACCGTATACTTTGTTTTGCTCCAGTTGATGTAAACATCTCTTTTTTCTAGGGAGATAAGAACCAAGGGAAAGGTAGTTCTGTGTGAAGAATCCTATCTCACCTATGTAAGGGAAGCCTCAAGTTCCAAAACTAGGACATGGAGAGATGCAGATCTGGAAGCAAACGTTGACACAGGAAATAATCCACACAGTAAAAGGGTGCAAGAATTGGTTCAGGAATTCCGAGCCAGGAATCCTGCCACACAAGCCTTCTGTTCCTAAGAAGGAAAGCAGCTTAGTGGAGGAAGACCGAAGAATGAGCCCCTGCCTTACTGAAACCCCAGCTTTTATTAGCAAGAAACAGACTACATCCTAGGTTGGAGAAGGAATACCAAGTAGGGAGGGACCCAGTAATCCAATCAACAGATCATACCTTATGGTGGAATATGAATACTGAAGGGTAGAACCCAATAATCTAACAACCTATTCGCAGCAGCAGTATTAGATGATCTAGTGATTCTGGGTGCTGATAACTTACCAGTCAGATCTCTCCTTGAACTCTGCACATCTGCCTTTATTCTCACAACATCCACAGAAAATGGAAGCAAGAAATTTAATATTTGGATGAATGACTGGGTGTTGTCATTTAAAGGAACCAAGAGACTACTTACCAAAGTATTTGGATTTGCCGAACTTGTATCTACAAATAATATCTTCCTTCTTCCTTGCATTGTTAAAACCTTTTCCAGAAATCATCAATTCATAGCTGTCTGCAGGGACAACAAGCAAAATTGTGTGTGAGCAGGGGATGAATACTGTTTTCTGCTGAGCTCTCCATTATATCAAGCTAATATTAAAATTCCTTAGGGGATTCCTGGGTACAAAGGTGGCTATTTCTGAATCAATTTCTATGTACTCTTTGGACCAGATATCAACCTCCTCTCATTAAGGATTCATTCTGAGAAAAATGGGTGTGTACCTTGAACTCTTGAAAACTTTTATAACCTCTGTTAACCCATAGAGCTTGTTAAAGACACCCTGCCTTTTCCCCTTTACAGTGGCAAATCCAGTGTAACTTTAAGTCCTAAGGTCTTCTAAAGGGTTCAGGTAGTATTCTCTACCACATCTATTACACATATGAGAAAAAGGATCCAAGACAACATAGGCTAAATAGCTATTTCATGCCTGAGCTGAAAAACTCGGACCATATATTTGTAGAAGTTCTACACTCAGGGATTTGTTCTTCCCTTTCTTTTTTGTTTGTTTTTCTGGGCCACACCAGCTATTCTCAGGGTTACTCCTGGTTTTGTGCTTAAAGATTACTCATAGCAGGCTCAGGGGACCAGATGGAATGCCAGGGATCAATCCTGGATTGACTACATGTAAGGTAAATGCCTTTCATGCTGTTCCCATGTTCTTTCCTGTTTTTATGTGTTCTAGAAACCCCAAGAGCAGAGTGGGATTAAAGACAAGGCAAACAAGGAACTAAGGGATTCCTGTAGATATAATTTTGCATGGAAAGAGAATTCCTATATTAAAGGCAGATGTAGAATCTTTTTTTTTTTTTTTTTTTTTTTTTTTTTTTTTTTTTTTGGTTTTTGGGCCACACCCTGTGACGCTCAGGGGTTACTCCTGGCTATGCGCTCAGAAGTTGCTCCTGGCTTCTTGGGGGACCATATGGGACGCCGGGGGGTCGAACCGCGGTCCGTCCTAGGCTAGCGCAGGCAAGGCAGGCACCTTACCTCCAGCGCCACCGCCCGGCCCAGATGTAGAATCTTTAAGTTGATTGCTATTCCCTCGTCTAACCAAACCAATCCTTTCACAACCAATTCTGGGATTCATCAAGTACATTTCTCTGTTAATGAAAAAATTAATGTTGGTAAAGTGCAATTCTTGGCCCTTGTTTTTTAACAGCCTTTTGTGGGACATCCTCTGTTTTCCCTTATCTTTGCTTAATTTTTAGATATATACTGTGCAGGTAATGGGATAGGTTTCTAAGGATTTAGAAAGTGAACACACAGGTGATCCTGCTGCGTATTAATTTCATTAGTGCCACAGGTGCCTTGGGTCTAGGCCTGTATTATTCTAATGACTTATGTTTGTTTGCTCAGGCTCAATTATTCAAGGAAGCATTTTTTAGAAATGCCAGCACAGCCCTCGTCATAGTATCCCAATTCTCCCTCTCTAGGGTTTTTTGGAGTGCCCATCAGATCAAGGCTAATGCTACAAATTCTCTGCATTGATTCAAACATAATTTTAAGCTTTGGAACAGAGATGGTTTGATGATATGCTTTGTATACTTTTCTAGGGTCTAAAAATGGGATGTATTTTTTTAAAGGTAATTTTTCCTTAAAAATTTAAATGAATAGCTTTCTTGAAAAATGGGAACACTTAGCACCAGTGGATTGATCTATATCTGCATGCCGTTCTCAATCATAGCTAACCTATGCCCTCTTCAAATCTTGGAAGGTTCATATATAGTGAAACATCATCTAATTCCCTGCAGGATCCTCCCAGTCATCCGGGGATTGGCTTGACCCACTTTGCCTGCTTATCACACACATCCCTGAAGTAAACCTGAAAAAGGACTCTGCCCTAGAGAAGACTTAACTAGAGCAAGTGTGGGCAGAGTCTTAGGTAGGGGGTGGGGTGGGTCAAGGGGTGGGGAGGGGGACAGTTGTGGGAGGAGAGAGAGAGAAAGGGAGAGAGACACACAGGCAGACAGGCAGGCAGGAAGAAAGCAGCGATAGACACATACAGAGACGATCATATCATAACCATGTGATAGCAATTCAAGTTTGTGGCACATTCAAGGCAGACTTGATGGCTCTAAGAAAAATACCCTTTCCCACCACTCTGGGCAATAACACAATGTAACATTTTTTGGGGGGCACACTCAGGGGTTACTCCTTGCTCTGTGCTCAGAAATTACTTCTAGCGATGCTCAGGGAATCATATGGTATTCTAGGAATTGAACTTTTGTTGGCTGTGTGCAAGGCAAGTGCCTTACCTATTGTACTATCACTCCAGTCTTGACACAATCTAGCTTCTGAATCTTGTTTTGCCTAGTTGTAAGCCCACTACTCAAACTTCATATGGGCCTAAATGCCATGATGTGGGGATTCAAATATTGTCTGAATATAACAGTTGTGGTGTCTCCTTTATACACCTTTGTTGGCATAGTATAGTGACTGTGAGCAATTTATGAAAAATTTCAATATATTTATGAATTATAAAGAAGTATATTTTGGTAAAAATAAAGAAATCTTAAACCAGTAAGTCATATTTTAATTAGGAATAGAGGAGACAGGGGGCTGAAGAGATAGCATGGAGATAGGGTGTTTGTCGTACATGCAGAAGGGCAGTGGTTCAAATCTCAGTATCCCATATGGTCCTGTGAACCTTCCAGGAGTGATTTCTGAGTGTAGAGCCAGGAGTAACCCCTGAACACTGCCGGATGTGACCCAAAAACCAAAACAAAACAAAAAAAGAAATAGAGGAGACAATGCTTGAGTGTGGGGAGATCAGGATATAGCATAAGAAATAAGAATAAGTATACCTTCTTATAACAAGTCAATTTTAAAGGAATAGGAAGTAGACAAACAGGAGCATCTGGAGAAGGCATGCAACTCCCATGTGGATCCAAAAGGATATTCTCCATTAATTGAATATTTATGTGTCACTGTTTATATTTTTCCCCTTAAATGGTCAATAAACCAGTGAAGTAGTTATTCAGTCCAATTTTATAGAGACCAATGGATTCACAAAAGGCAGATGTTTTCCTTAGGCCAGGTTAGGTGCAGGACCCTGATGTGACCTCAACAACCTTGTGTTAATTATGCATAGTATCACCACTGTACCCTGGTACAGTACTCAATGTACTTTACTTTGCATCAGAACCCTGGCATGTGCTTTAACTCTCAAAGAGGGTCTAGTATTCTCCCTGTCTATAAGTAGAAAATAGGAAATGCTTGCAGAGTTTTGAACAGAAGAGAATTGTAGATGTTTGTTAAGACATCTCTCCTAATATAACCCACTCGAGTTCCTCCAAAAGCAACCCTCAAAGAAAGCAAATGAAGCCACTTGAAGAACTACAAATGACTTTTAGGGAGTTGCCTTTCCTAAAGACTACCAGGCCAAGGCACAGATGCAAATGACTTAGTTACTTTGAAGACATATAGCTGCTTCTGGTATGGAGAGCTTTCTATCTGGAAGGACACATATTCAACAAGCTGTCCAGCAACTCCAGAAAGAAGACCTGGGAAAATGTCAGTTCCCTGAGAAGGGTGTTAGTTGCCTAGTGGTGACAAGGGCGTGGATAATCAAGACTCCAATGAGAGCAGAGATTTGGAAGTGACTGTCCTGGGGAGAAGTACTGTTAGGAATACCACATACTACTGGGGTGTGAGAACTTTGAGATATTCTATCTTACTGACCAATTTTAACCCAAAGCCTCTTCAAATGACTGTTCTTGATATTTCTGGTCCCAGGAGAATCCCAACCCATTTCTGTAGAGAAGGAAGCATTGCATGTTTATGCTTTAAAGCTTGTGCATGAACTTAGAAATAGTTTGCATATGAACAAAGGAAATGAAGGTCCATGCACATAATGGAACACTGAGCAGGTTGGAAGACAATTGTGTCTCATAAGATCCCATGAATGTGAGAATACCTTTGTAGTAAAAATTTAACATTTAAGTATACACTTAAGTATTATGTATGAATATGCAAAAATAAGTATGAATATTTATATTAAGGATATTTATATATCATATATAATATATTATATAATGTATGTTAATTAAATATAAGCTATACATTTTTGTCTTTATTAATTAAACTTAGGATGAGCTAGAGGGGAAACATCAGTGATTGAAATATTATTTCTGTGGACAGTTTTAATATTCTGTATCCTAATGAGGCTTTGGGTGACATGTGTGTTATTTAGAATACATAACATTATGCATTTAGTATTAGAATGTAATAAGAAAACCCTATCAAAATTGTTCTTTAGGACATGACAAACAAATGTTGGAATATGATAGCCTGTTGAATATAAAATACTTTAAAATGCATCAAAATGATTACTGATGGTGATAGAGGAGAGAGAGAAGAGGTCGGGAGAAAGTGGAATAGTAGATCTTAAATAGAATTATATTAATTATGTGTTTCAAACCATTATGAATATATATTAAAGTTGTACAGTTATATGTCAATTATATCATAAAAATGGAAAAAATTATTTAAATTCTGTAACCAGACCTCCTAGATCATGCATATAATTACTTTATGTCAATATCTATGTAATTACACCAGGTATATATATACATACCTCATATCCACATAAAGTTCACACATATTACACAATACACATCTTTAAAATCACACTCAGAACACTCAATCCATACATATGCCAAAGACACTTAAACCTCATTTCACTGCACTCCAGTCACACAAAGCACATACTTAAAGTATATACCAATACCCATTAATAAATCTAGCTCTTACCTCCTACACAATCACTGGAAGCTTCCACGGATGTAATTTCCAAACAGGCTTTATCTATGAGCTAGAATATAGATGGATACTTGAGTTAGGAAGGGTTAATGGTAGTGTAGGATGAAAAGACACTTCATTCATTTTCTAATATATAGCCCCTACTTACTGGATCAACAATGTCTGTTAGAGTCTGATAGCCACCATTCCATTCAAATGCAAACTCTTTTTTCTTTGCAAGTTCCAATAGCTACAAAGAAGAAGCAATTGTTCCCATTACTGAAGGGTTGACAGCACATTAGTTTCCCTCCCAGAAATAAGTTTCTTGTTTCCAAGTCATGTCAAATGTCAAGGGCACAATCCTAGTCTCAATCTGCCCTCATACAGAGAACATTTATACTTGAACCTCTAGTGTTCAGGTCCTACACAATACTGGTAATCATTTATGCAGTGGCTAAGTGTTGTGTAACACAAAGAGACGTTAGAGAACCATTCCAGGGGGATGATGGGCAAGCCACTAATGAAAGTTTGCCACCACAAAGTGTCATCGGGTTACCTGTTTTGAATTACCTGATCACTCTTAAATTCATTTACACCCACAGCGTAAACAGTTGCCCCCATTTTCTGAGACTTCTTAACCTAAGAGAAAGAAAGTGCTGAGAAAGAAATCAACAAAGATGTGGAGAAAACACTGCTAGAGTTGGACTTAACTCACTTCCAGTTTAGCCTCGTCAAGTATATTAGGCATCAATACTCCATCAATCATTGTGATAATTACAGAAGGAATCCTTTTTCCTGCAGAAGAATCAAGGAGTGGTATGGTTGGTAAGAGCATCTAGAGTGACGTCCTATAAGCTTCTGGAACTACTCTGTTGCTTCCCAACCTTCTTTTGAGAATATTCTACTAAACTTTGACAGTACTTGCCATTGAGAGCACAGGCCAGCATTTGCCATCCAAAGACCTAGAAATTTTTGCAGTAGAATTCCAGATGATCTTAACAGTTTATAAAGGAGGAGACTGAACTTGGCACAAAAGTTTTCCTACTGAACTCTCACTATTATAGAGACAGCTGTATTTGTCTTGAAAGGCAAACTCACTATTTTTACTGGACAATGGTAAACCTCTCAGATGAGCCATAGAAGGAGCATTCATGTTCAACTGAACAATCCACAGGCTCATAGGAAGGCTGAAAATTTTACCATTTATATTTTGGGGCTGGAGAGATAGTACAGTAGGGCATTTGTCTTGCATGTGACCTACCTGGGTTCAATACTTGGAACCCCATAGAGTCCCCCAAGCACCATGAGGAGTGATTCCTGAACTCAAACCAGGACTAAACCATGAGTTCAGCAAGGTATGGTCCCCAAAACAAATAAGCAATCAAACAAAAATATCTATATTTATCTGTGGGCCTATTTGTTTAGAATTCAAGAAAAGAAGTACTGGGGGGTGCTTTTCAAGTCCAGTTCAAAGTTAATTCCCCACCAGGCTCACTAGCTTCCAGGAGTGGTAACTCTACTGTCTTTTTTTTTTTTTTTTTTGGTTTTTGGGCCACACCCAGCGTTGCTCAGGGGTTACTCCTGGCTGTCTGCTCAGAAACAGCTCCTGGCAGGCGCGGGGGACCATATGGGACACTGGGATTCGAACCAACCACCTTTGGTCCTGGATTGGCTGCTTGCAAGGCAAACACCACTGTGCTATCTCTCCGGGCCCAACCCTACTGTCTTGATGGAGATGGTATTTGAATAATCTTTCCAATGTCAGAGACAATGTCACAGATGAAATTCAACAGAAGAAAGAAACTTAAGAGAAAATGAGTCAAAAAGGAATGTGATTTACACAGATTATTGGAAAAAATGTGGTATATGTGTCCCCAAAAATTCTACCATTCTACCATTACAAAATAAAGTTCTATTAGTCTTAATAGATGAAATGAAGGTAAAAGTGGCTAAATCAAATAAGGAAGTGAAAGACGGGACCAGAGAGATAGCACAGCAGTAAGACATTTGCCTTGCATGCAGCCAACTCAGGACGACATGATTCGATTCCCGGCATCCCATATGGTCTCTCGAGCCTGCCAGGATTGTTTTCTGAGTTCAGAGCCAAGAGTAACACCTGAGCATCATTGGGTGTGGTCCAAAACCAAATCAATTAATAAATAAACTGCTAAAAAATGGGGCCAGAGTGGTGGTGCAGAGTTAAGGTGTTGGCCTTGCACAAGGCTGACATAGGACAGACTGCAGTTCCATCCTCCTGCGTCCCATATGGTCCCCCAAGCCAGGAGTGATTTCTGAGCACATAGCCAGGAGTAACTCCTGAGTATCACTGGGTGTGGCCAACAAACAAAAACAAAACAAATAAAAAGGAAAAGTATGTTTTCAATTATTATCAGAATAGATACAACTACAAAAAATAAACTGACAAAACTCAACAAAACTAACATTTAGACTAGATAAAAACTATAGTGACTACTAGGGGGCAGAGAAAGAGAGAGAGAGAGAGAGAGAGAGAGAGAGAGAGAGAGAGAGAGAGAGAGAGAGAGAGAGAGAGAGAGAGAGAGAGAGAGAGAGAGAGAGTTATGAGTTTTCAGATGTTGAAGTGCCACTAAACTTTGGTGGTGGGACTGGTGCTAATTGCACAGAGATGATTAGTTAAGCCCCTGAAGTTGCTGAATATAAATGACAAATAATTGTCATCACCAACAGCAATAAAAGAAGTACGATAGAGAGTGTGCCCACTGGTAAGAGTAAAATCCAGATATTTGTTCTGTAAACTCAATTTTTTTTCTTTCATTTTGGTTTTTGGGTCACACCAGGGGTTACTCCTGGCTATGTGCTCAGAAATCGCTCCTGGCTTGGGGGACCATATGGGATACCGAGGTTCGTCCTGGGTCAGCCGTGTGCAAGGCAAATGCCCTACCACTGCACCATCGCTCCGACCCTTGTTCTGTAAATTCAATTCTATTACAGTCTGGCTTCTCTTACTTTTCCATGTAACTCATATGTAGGCTAAGTACCTCAAATTTAATAGGACCAAAAATGCATCACATGAGACACAGAGCTCCAGAGTCATTTTTGTGGGATGGATTTTCTTCACTGCTCAGAGGAGGGAAGCTATAGCTGCAGCACAGGCTCGAAAACAACTTTCTCAAAAGTCAGTGCTACTAAGTGGCAAAGATGGGAGGAAGCAGATCTCCCTGCTTTCAAAGTCTGGCTCTGATCCTGACCTGGTGTTGTGAAATTCAGAAGGAAGCTCACCTCGGGAGAACTCTTTCGTTATCTGCTCATTTGCCTGAAACAAAGTGAAGGATATTGAGAAAAATGCAGCACAGCGATCCAGCAATACTCTGAGAAATGGATAAAACAAAGTGAACTCTCAAGACTCTTGCTGTTGTTACCTTTTGAAGTCCTGCATTCAAATTTGTGGATCCCATTGGTACTGTATCTCGAAGTTTATTAAGACCTTCATGTATTTCATTTCTGGAAAAAAAAATATAGTATTTATGTGGAATGAAGGCAGTTGGAAGAAACTGCCCCAAGTTGTACTGGAACATACATACCTTTAGCATGGAGCAGACCTTCCTAAAAGGGAGAGGACACAGTAAAGTCAGGACCTTTCTACCCTCTTTTTTTTGAAATTGATACTGTCCAGGTCTTCTATGTTCCTCGTTTGTGTGCCTGGAGGGGTGGTGCTTATTCACTTTTATTCTTTTCATAGATATGGATGAACTTTTTTTGTTGTTGTTGCTCATTCTTGAATCTAGTAAGCAGCTTTCAGAAGATCTCAGCAAAACTCTTTCTGACTTTTTACCCCATGGAAATCTAACTATGAATCAGTACTTACAATGGGAAAAGAAATACTGCTAGCACTTACTGCTAGAACTCATTTGTGAGAGCATGATACCTTGTAAAAGCTATGGCTGAGTTTGGAAAAGGCCATTTCTTCAATATCCTTGTTCTGACCCCACCTCTCTGATGGGCTCTAAAGTTGACTTGATCCTCTCAAATCATCTCCTCTTTGCCATAGTTGTTAAAAGAAGTAGAATTACTAGAGATAGCTAAGGTTTTTGAATTTCACAATCTTGAAGAAAAGGGTCAAAATCTGGGAAGTTGTCCTGAGGGTTATTTGTGAGTGGGCAGTGACCTTAAGCTTCCATGGTGAAGTGGCATGTCAGCAGCTATTAAAGAAGAAGGTGGTACTGGGGCATTAGGTTAAGTGTAATCTAAATTGATGGGATGAGGCATAGGTTATGGGGATGAAGGGGTGAGGAATAGGTTAAGTCTAAAGTGACAGGGTGAGCAGGCACAACCAGGCAGGGAGCCGGAAGGCAGATTTCTTATCATGGTCAGAAGAAATGCTACTGTAGGATGGAGTCTGAAAACCCTAATCATCCCCTTTTCCTGTCTAGCCTATAAGTTAGGATCTGGCTACCACAACCAATGAAATTCAAACAAGGCCATGTCTAATTCCAGAAAAATCATATTCCCCTATTTTTTTCAAACTGGAAAGATCACCATTTTCAACAGAATCTGAAATATGCTTTCTTTTTTAGTCTTGCCAGCTTATGATCCACTTTACCATGCATTGCTCTTGCCTAAGCAGGTCCTCCCTGTTGTTATCCATCAGAATTACTTCCATATTTGTTCAAGTAAAAGGTACCAACTTGGGCACACTCAGAAAACTAGTCTTATTTTAGAGACATAGTATTTCATCTTTCCTTTGCTCTGTGCCCCACTCCCAATCTGAATATGTCTCTACTTTTCTTTTCTGGAATATCTTCTTGAGCCACTCCAAAGCCAGGTGTTCTGGCACAGGTCTTCCTAACCAGGAGGAAACAGTGGTCTCTCTCTTCCCAGAGCACTTTATCAGAGACACCCATCAAGCTCTCAGAGGTTTTCTGTTTCCTTCCAGAGTTCTTCTCCAGGAGTAGGAGAAGAACTTCAAACCAAGCTCTTTCTTTCAAATGAGAATCATAGCCACAGCCATGGTTTCCCTAGTTAGGAAGCAGCCATTCCACTTCCTGTTTCTCTTGGAACAAACATGGAGTGAGTCGCCATGCTCAATTGTACTCCTCCTTCCAGTCTTCCCTACTTCCTTCTGCTCCTGGCTTATCTTCAAGGTATTAAACAGTCACTAACATTAAAAAATCTTGGGGTACAAATAGTTCTAAATGTCCTTTGCTTTCTCTTTGTTGCTTTACTCACTGTGAAGATGATAGATGGTTCCAGTCTTTTGTATCCATAAGTATCTTAACCTGCTTGCTCCTCAGAAGGTTTCGACCTTCCATATTCAGTTCTTTAGACACATTTCTGGGACCATTTGTTTCCTTTTGGATGCAGTGCCGTCCATGTCCTTCAAGTACCCAGTCCAACCCAGTGATCTAGGTCATCATGGTTCCTTGTCTCAGACCCACAAGAACAAAGGTCTTCTAACTGAAGCACACCATTCTTTCACCCAACTAGTCCAGTGTAGTGTGTGATATGTAAGAACAGATTAAACACATGCCAGTGTTCAGAAAGGCCCATGCAGATCTTTGGTATCCTTACAAATTCCTTTGTAAGAAAAGGGATGGTTGTTGAGGAAAGGGCACAGGAAAGAGGGTGAGGGATAACGCTGGGCAGAGATTTTCTAGAATAGCAGGGACAGTGCTGGCAGAATCAAAAGTATCAACATTTGGAATGGACTCAGTGTGGTCCTAGATTACTTCCATGTGCATAGATTAGTAGCCTTCCCACTAAGGTTTTAGGATTCCTTTTTACCAGATCTACCTTGAGTGAACCAAAGTAATACTTACTTGTCTGAGGTGAGATTCATTAAAGTTTTGCCTTGTGTAGAGTAAAGGATAAATGACATGCGAACTTTGGAGCTATGGAGAAAGAAATATGATAAACACAGGTTCAAAATAAAGTGAATAAAAAATAAGAGATGGGTTGTGTGTGTGACAATATCCCTGCTCTCAACTTTTTGCTTTGGGGTATATTTCCTGAACCCGGAAGCACATAAT
This sequence comes from Suncus etruscus, assembly GCF_024139225.1. Taxonomy (NCBI): domain Eukaryota; kingdom Metazoa; phylum Chordata; class Mammalia; order Eulipotyphla; family Soricidae; genus Suncus; species Suncus etruscus. The sequence continues at coordinate 30,491,520 of NC_064864.1, forward strand.
TTTATTGAAATTAGGTCAATACCTGCTATTCTAGACCTTCAAGTATAGTTGTCTAGGACAGTGGTCGGCAACCGTTTTTTTCAATTGCGCCAAATCTCGCCAAAACCACGATTGAAATTTATTTCGAGAGCCGCACAGGGCATGCACTGACAGAGGCTAGGAGCAGAGTCCTGACTCCTGGAATGGCCGCCCCGCACACAGAAGAGCCAAATTAAAAGTGTAAAGAGCCACATGTGGCTCGCAAGCCGCAGGTTGCCGACAACTGGTCTAAAATGATATTCTGTTCCATTTCCAAATGTCTTTTTTTTTTTTTTTTGGGCCACACCCGATGATGCTTAGAGGTTTCTCCTGGCTATGCGCTCAGAAATCTCTCCAGGCTTGGGGACCACATGGGACGCCAAGGGATCAAACCTCAGTCCGTCCTAGGCTAGCTCGGCCAAGGCAGACACCTTACGGCTTGCGCCACCGCTTCGGCCCCATCCATTTCCAAATTTCAAACACCTTCCAAAGTTTTTCCTTTTACCCCTCTTGTGTTTATCTCATTTCCCATCTCTCCTTTCTTTTTTTCCCTTGCCCCTCTCTCTCCTTTCTTTTTATCCCCACTTCTCCTTTCCACTATTCCCCACCCACACTGTCACTTCCCAAAAGAATAATGGATCCAGTACACATCATACTTATAAGATATAGACGCCCACACACTACTACTCCAAAAGGGCCTCATATCCCAGTCTCTTTCTTTGTTGTATAATTATTTGAAATTTTACTACCTTCTATTTGTCTACTCTGACTCCTTCCCAGCTCAAAAAAAAAATTCCTCCTCTTAGAAATAATTTATAATTACTTTATTTCTCTGGTTGCTATCTTCTGATTCATTGACTCCCTATGCTTTTACTGCTAAACTGCATCCTATGTTTCTCTGCCCCTGGATCTTCTTTAAATTCCTTTACCAGGGCCCAGAGAGATAGCACAGTGGCGTTTGCCTTGCAAGCAGCCGATCCAGGACCAAAGGTGGTTGGTTCGAATCCCGGTGTCCCATATGGTCCCCCGTGCCTGCCAGGAGCTATTTCTGAGCAGACAGCCAGGAGTAACCCCTGAGCACCGCCGGGTGTGGCCCAAAAACAAACAAACAAAAATTCCTTTACCAACAGAATTTAGAATTTTTTTTTTTTTTTGTTTTTTGGGCCACACCCAGTGTTGCTCAGGGGGTTACTCCTATCAGTCTGCTCAGAAATAGCTCCTGGCAGGCACGGGGGACCATATGGGACACCGGGATTCGAACCAACCACCTTTGGTCCTGGATCGGCTGCTTGCAAGGCAAACGCCACTGTGCTATCTCTCCGGGCCCTAGAATTTTTCTTATTGGATAAAAAAATTAATCATGTAACACTCCTATTCAAGAACAATTAATTGCTTCCTATTTCTTGCAGAAGGAAATTTCAAGTCCAGTGCACCAAATTATGAACAAGATCTTATCAGCCTTGCTCACAAGCTCTAGTCTTCAGGCCCACGTCTCATTCCTTTTTTGCGTTCACCCTACTCCATGCAGCCTCCTTAATCATATTCTATGATTTCAAGACCTAAGTTAAAGTTCTAAATTCATTTGAAACTATACTTGAATTTTCCCATAGAATTTTTTGTTGTCTCCTTACATTTGAATTAAAACTCGTTTTCCTTTTCCTAAGTTCAATTTAATTAGGTGTTCAGCTTTATGTCCTTGGTTTGACTATTTCCTAATTTGTGATGTGTGTGTTCCAAGGCAGTGTGTACTCCTGGAAATTTCAACCCCCAAGCAGGGAATATAAAAATCCTTCAGAAGCCAATGAAACTAGTGTGCCATTTCTTGCTTTTGAACATTGCCTGAATTCTGCTGACCCAAGAATCTCCCACACCATTGTCACGTGTATTCTGGCTGTCAGAGGAAGTATTTGGCAACAGTTAAGTCATACTTTTGGAACTTATTGACCACGGCCTCTACAAAGTTGTAGATGTGTATCCAGTTGTTGTCCACTCTGCCAGACCTGAAAATAAAAAAAAAAAAGAAAGAGTCAAAGGCATGAAGACATCTCATCTCCTGACTGTAGTCATCTTTGGGGGAGGCGAATGGATATAAAGGAAGCTTTAGTTTCCCCTTGCCAGCTGCTACGAGCAACTCCATTTTAACTGTACTTATTCTACATTTTAAACATTCCTGGAAATTCCTGGTTCTTTCTGAGTATGTGAAGTTAACAGTTATCTAATATCATAGACTCTGCTCCAGAACTTAGGCTCACAGGAAACTAAGAAATAATGAGCAATTACTGGGCCCTCACATCCTTTGTAACATTCTTCTCACTTGACAATCAGTTTTCCTATAAAAACTCCACAAAGACCCATATTTAACTAAGTTTCTCCCTTTCTGGGGAGATTCTTTTCCTTTCCATTTTACTTTATAACAAACCTTTCTATTTCCAACTCTGAATCTGGGCATCTTTGTTATTAACCTGGGAATTGTGGACAAAGCCAGAGACCCACTTTCATCACTCCTGCATCAATTCAGCTTATGAGTTTGTTTTACATGGCTCTTTAACCAATTTCTTTCTCTCCCTATTTTATTAAGCTCTTTGAAAATTATTAGCAAATATTAAATCTTATCCAAAGTTCTCTCTGTCACTACTGAATTACATTTTTATTTTTCCCATTATTACATAAATTACTTTGCATATATTAAATCATCCTTGCATCTGAAATGAAACACTATAATATGAAATCTTTTTAACACACTATTAAATTTGGCTATTCACATTTTGTTGAAGATATTCATGTCTAGATTAATAAGGGATGAATGTTCTGTAGTTTTCTTTGATTTTTCTTTGGCTATGTCTCAGTGGTATGTAAAGTCACCTAAAATGCATTAAAGAGAATTTTCTGTTTATTTTTATTTTTTATTTTTTGCTCCTCTTTACTTTTATTTTAGAAGAACTTGAGAAGAATAGGTAATAATTAATTTCTGAAGGTTTGATAGAACTCAATAGTGAAACCATCTGGTCCTGGACTTTTTTTTGGGGGTTGTGTGTGGGACTGTGGAGAGTGGGGACATTTTGTCAGTTTTAATTTTCTTGTTTGTATTTATTCTGCTGTTTTCTATTTCCTGCTATTTTAGTCTTGATAGATCTTATGATTGTAAGGTTTTGGCTATTTCATTTCTTCTATTTAATGGAATAAAGTTGTCATAGTAGTTTCTTATGATTCTTTGTATTTCTGTAGAATGTTTTAACTTCTCTTTCTATTTATGGTACTTTTTTTTTATTCCCAACTCAAATATTTTACTTGTTTCTTTTTTATATATTTAAAATCTTTATTTAAGAAGCATGATTACAAACATGATTGTAGTTGGGTTTTAGTCATAAACAGAACACCCCCCTTCACCAGTACAACATTCCCATCACCAATGGCCCCCCGCTACTTTCCAACCCCTGCACAGGCATTTTACTTCTCTCACTCATTAAGATAGTCATGATAGTTATTAGTATAGTTAGGGAAATAGGGAAATAACTACACTAACAACTATCATTTCTTTAAAAAATATTTTTTATTGTCACCAACGTGAATTACAAGTATTTTCACAGTAACATTTGTGGTACATAGTGGCATTGAATCAGGGGTATCTCACCACCAGTTATCCCCCCTCCAACAGCTATTATTTTATGATACTTATTAAGTTTTTTGTTTCATATTGAATCTAGAAAAGGGTATACACATTTCATGTATTGTTTTAGATAACCAGCTGTTGGTTTTATTGAACTTATACATAACCTTTCCTAGTTCTGCTCTTTTTTCCTGTCCTTTTTATTTCATTCTACTGACATTAGATCTCATTTCTAGTTCTTTAAGCCTGTGTATAGATTGTTTATGACATTTTTATTGTTTTTGATATGTCTATATGCTGTGAAATTCCCTTAGTACTTAGCATTATGTTTGTTGTGCTGCATAGGTTCTGATAGCTTCCACAGGCTATCAAAGAGATATAATGATAATCAAGAGATATAAAATTTAAACACAAAATTTTGTTTATCACAATATTATTCTCAAGAGTTGAAAAAGCAAGTGTCTTGAGCAAAAAAGAAAATGGTGTGATATGTAATTTTATTATATATTTAAAATATAAATATATTTATATATAAAAGAAGAAAATTCTAGTTCTTGTGGCAACATGGATGGACCTTTGTTAAATAATGTAAGTCAGACATACTAAGACAAATATTTTCTAATATCACTTTAATGTGAGATCTAAAGTAGCCAAATTTGTAAAATCAGAGTAATATGGGTCTGGGAATTTATCTCAGTGTTGGAGTCTTATCTTGTATGTGAAAAGTTCTGGGTTCAATCTTCAGCATCACAAGAAAAAGCCAAAACTCAAATAAATAAAGAAGCTGAAATATGTTGGCTACCAGAGACTTGAGGTAACAGGGGCTATTGTTTAGGGTAAAAATTTAAGTTGAAGGTAACTAATTCTAGAGATATAACTTACAGCTTAATAATAAAGACAATACTATTGCATTATAGTCACTCAGAGAGTAGATCTTGAATTATTCCTCAAAAATTATAACTGTGACAATAGATGCTAACCATTGCCAAAAACAATATTTTATATAATTAAAACATTAAAAAATTGGGGCCAGACCCATAGGGAAAATGTGAAGGTCAGTAGGAAAATTGCCAGCAGAGTAGGGGCAAGAGGGGCCGCAGGAACTAACTAAAACTTAGCAGGAATTACAGCCTATCCTGAAAAGAAATAGCACGGATGTGGGAGGCATTTCTGTTGGACCCAGCACAGCGGGCAACAACCCACATAGCCTGTCTCTCCAGGCAACTGGATTTTAGGGCATCTGTGCATCCCCGGCTCATCTGTTTTGGGCACCCTGTGTGTTGTCATTGTCTCTCTGTCTTTTGTGTCTTCTTGAACAGGATAGTGAGTCAGGGGAATTCTAAAGAAAATGCCATTCCTTTGGGGTTAGTGGAATTTGGTTTGAGCTCAGCAAAATTGTGTGTTGTGTTTTTTGTTTATAGTTGAGTGTTGTTCTGTCTTTGTTGTATAGTTTAATTCGCAAGTCTGGTACAGGCAAGTAGTGGAATGTGAGGGTCAGGAAACACTGGAAAGGCTGACAAAGGCTCAATTTGCCCTGGAGACATGTCTTTCTTGTCCAACCTTAGCCATCCTTTGGTGAGAACAGAGGAGCATCAATCAAGCTTATCTGCATGTGTATGGAGAAAAGGGAAGGGAGCGGGGACAAAATGAAGGGAAGAAGTCCTGAGGAGCCAGGGAGATCAGTCCCCAAGCTGCCTCTCCAAGAGACAGATTCCAACCCCAAGGAAAAAGCACAAGTCTATACCCTTTCTTTCTATGTATGCTACAGGTCTGTGTGTCTGTTCATGGGAAGGGTCTGCACAAAGCTGGCAGTTCAGGCTGATAGGGTGAGTGGCTAACAAGGGCAGAGGGTGGGGGTACCAAGCTAGCTCCTTCCAATGGTGGTATTTGGCTAGAGAAGACCATAAGAGAACTAAGATGTTGATAAAACAGCAAGAGGGACTCTGGCTGATAGAAAGAACTATTAAGACATTGGGCATTAAGAGACTTAGAAACTCAGGCCTGAGGCATTAAAATCTTCTGGAGAAGAGGTTAAAGAGACTTTGCTTTAAAAAAAGAATGCCCAAGGTCTAGATCTCTCTCTTTTATAACCCACCCCTCAGGAATTCCTCAGCTTTGGGCACTTATTTAGTCTTTGTTAAGGAGACATTTGTAAATAATAAACTACCAGAAAAGGAAAAATTGACCATTTTAAAACTCAAGCCAAGTGGGCTATAAAGAGCATCTTTAATTTTAGATGTTTCAGTGTCTGGGTGATAGCACAACAGTAGGGCTTTTGCCTTTCACGTGTCTGACCCAGGACAGACTCAGGTTTGATCCCTGGCACCCCATATGATTCCTTTAGCCTGTCAGGAGCTTTTTCTGAGTGCAGAGCCACGAGAAACCCCTGAGCACCATTGGGTGTGGCCCATAAGCCAAAAAAAAATTTTTTTTTTTAAATCAATTTCTCCCTTTTCATAGTGTTTGAACTTTCAAGTGAAAAGGACAGCCTCTTTAACTTTAATGGTTTCTAACAATGAAGAATTGGGTAGAAATTTTTGTAATTTACTGATTAGCTTCTTTAGACTATAACTACCAGTCTATGGGAAAGAATGATATTGATAAGATAACTCATTTCATGTCAATTTTCTCACCAGATATCACACTTAGTACTGGTCTTAAGATAGTTTTAACATGAAAATATCAGTGGTTTATGGTTATCTTAGTAAATGCTATCTAAATATAATAGTACTTGATTGTCAATATCCAAAATATGGGAAATCTATAGAACTGATTTAAAGATCTTTACTATGTACCATAAAAACAATTTATCCTGCTAGGTGCAAGCATGTCTAGTAATTTGTTTCTAAATTGAAAGAGGGCAGTTTTAAGTTTTCTCAAAAGAATCAGGATAAGTCACAGAAAAAGGCAGAAACATAGAGCCAAGAATGGCCCAGTGCATGCAGGTACCTGTGGTATGACTGCCTGTTGGAGAAGGAAGAAAGAGAAGTTTAGAGATAAGAATGTAGATGTGTGCTTTATGCAAGAAATATAATGTATGGTTTTATGAATGTTGGGGGGGAGGAAGAAGGGTATTCTGTGAAAGTGTAACCAGTGATTGCAAATTAGAATGAAGGAAAGTAACAGAATAAATGTAAAGGAATGTGCAGAAAGTTTGATGTATGCATCTTTTCTAAGGAAAGAAACTGATCAAACTGGATTGTTATTAGTGTGTCTGTAAATTAGAAATGATATAATTTTTTTTTTTGGTTTTTGGGCCACACCCATTTGACGCTCAGGGGTTACTCCTGGCTATGCACTCAGAAATCGCCCCTGGCTTGGGGGGACCATATGGGACACCGGGGGATCGAACCGCGGTCCTTCCTTGGCTAGCGCTTGCAAGGCAGACACCTTACCTCTAGCGCCACCTTCCCGGCCCCATGATATAATATTTTTGTATAAAGAATTCTATGGAAGAGGAGCCTAAATGCTCTAAACTCATGTTATAATGCTCTTAGAAAATTGGAACTTTAGAAATGACAGGAAATCAAAGTTTTCCAAATGGAATTAAAATTATATGCATAATTGTTTTTTGTTCTGTAAATTGGAAAATATTTGCTTCCTTTCTTGATGTTTCTGACACTATGTTGGTTTGCATAAATACAGGCAGGAAGTTTTTCTCTTTATAGTGTGTATTACTTCTCATACAAACAGGAAAGGTAGGGGAGCTCAGAGTCCTCCTCCAGGGAAACAGTTGAAAGTTTTTGAGGCTAAATGACAGGAGTAAGCCTAGTAATAATTGGTATTGTTACAAGTACTCTGATAACTTTGGGGGAGACCATAGAGGCATACTGGCCCAAGGAAATCATCTAAGAAGGTCTAAATATGCACTGACTGGCCATAACCTGGGCCCTGATCTCAGCATTGACAGAAGATGAGAAGCTCAGGGCCACATCCAGCTCATAATGTTGACCTGACTCTCACATCTTTACATTGACCAAGCCTGGGTAATACTGATGTGACTGGTAAAGTACTAGTGCCTTTAGTGATAAACCACCTGCTTTATGTCAACTGTGTGGTTTTGTATTTTTGACTCTGGACCATAATAGCCTAGCAATACCAGATTCAATTCCCAGCATTCTCTATGGTCCCCTAAGCCTGCCAGAAATAATTTCTTTCTTTTTTTAAATAATAAATGAGGAATAATTTCTCAGAATGGAACTATAAATAACTCCTAAGTGATGTCAAGTGTGACCCAAGCTCCTCCAAAATATTTTAAAAATTATGATTATGTAAGATAATGATGATGCTATATTAATTAATAATATACACTGAAGCAATTCATTGGGTGAAGAGATAAGAAGCTATGATATGGCCATTGCTGAATCTTCCTTTCCTGGGGATAACAAGGCTGGTGCCTGGGTGGGAAACAGGATGGGGGGCCAGTCCTAATACCTTCTACTGAGTTTGAATGGGGCTACTGGGCCTCCTCTCCTCTATAGCCTTCCCTCTTTTGCCTCCTGGATGCCAGGGCCACCAGTGCCCTGTGGGTCACTGAGGTTGGTGCCAGGGTGGGACCTTTCAGGTGACTTCAGGCTTAACCCCTTCTACCCAACATATGTGGGGCCTTTTTTTGGGATTCCCCAGCAGCTTCCTTCTTTCCCATCAGTCTTCATTCTCCAAACCATTGTAGGTACTTTAACAGGATATCATAATGCTCATAATTTGAATTGCTTTTAGGAAAGGAAACGGGATGCTCAAAACCTGCTGGACAGTATTTCATGGTATAGAATCCCCATACAGTGATCATTATCATATCACTTCATTTTCTAGACTTGAAAATTATGACTGTTTTTTTAAATTAATAACTTTATTTAAGCACCTTGATTACAAACATGATTGTGGTTGGGTTTCAATCATGTAAAGAACACCCCCTTCACCAGTGAAACATTCCCATCACTAATGTCCCAAATCTCCCTCCTCCCCACCTCACCCCACCTGTACTCTAGACAGGCTTTCTACTTCCCTCATTCATTCACTTTGATAGTTCCCAATGTAGTTATTTCTCTAACTGCACTTAGCACTCACTTTTTGTGGTGAGCTTCATTTGTGAGCTGGACCTTCTAGCCCTCCTCTCTTTGTCTCTAAGGATTGTTGCAAAAATGTCTTTCATTTTTCTTAAAACCCATAGATTGGGGTCGGTGAGGTGGCGCTAGAGGGAAGGTGTCTGCCTTGCAAGTGCTAGCCAAGGAAGGACCGCGGTTTGATCCCCCAGCGTCCCATATGGTCCCCCTAAGCCAGGGGCAATTTCTGAGCACTTAGCCAGGAGTAACCCCTGAACGTCAAACAGGTGTGGCCGGAAAAAACAAACAAACAAAAAAACCCATAGATGAGTGAGACTATTCTGCATCTATCTCTCTCCCTCTGACTTATTTCACTCAGCATAATAGATTCCATGTACATCCATGTATAGGAAAATTTCGAAAATTATGATTGTTTTTAAGCATCTAATCCATGAAGCTTTCTTCAGTAAAGTTTACCTTCACCAATCATGATTGGATTAAAAAATGGAAAACCTTTACATCAGACTAGCCAGCTTTGTTTATTTATTTTTCTTTCTTTTTTTTAATTTTATTTTTAATCTATTCTTTTTTTTCTATTCATTTTTTTTAAAGCGTTCTGTCTCATTGCACCTGGGTCAGCTTCTCAACTGTAACCCATGGATCAATTCTCAATGCCTGTCTAATGTCTGCCTGTAACATATATAGTATCTATTTCATGGTATAGACTTTACATAAAGTGCTCATTACCTTATCACTTAGTTTTCTAGACTTAAAAATAATTATTTTTTCTAAAAATGTTCTATACACAATCTAATCCATGAAGGCTTTCTTCAGTAAAATTTACCCTCACCAGTCATGATTGGCCTAGAAAATGGAAAACATTTACATCAAACTTGCCAGCTTTATTTTATTTTATTTTATTTATTTTATTTTATTTTATTTCTAAAGCTTCTGTCCCATTTTACCTGGGTCAACTAACTCATGCATTGATCCTGAGTGGCTGTTGATGTATGCACATGAGTGTATATGATCACTATACCAATGTCTGCCTTATATCTGTCTCTAATATATACAATGTCTATTGTATATTGTCCTTCCCCCTATCAGATATAACTCCTTCTTCTCCCATTTGCTTACCACCTTACAAACTCTTTCTAGCCCTTCACTCTCTTACCCCCTATCTGTTATTCCCCTCCCATTTAATCCTGTTTCCCCTCAGCTCTTGACTTTTTATGAAGCAGAACATTCTCCCCACCCCAGCCAGCTGCCAACCAGCTCCCAAAGTAAAAAGATAGATTCTCATCCCGAGAAGAAACCAATACTCTGCTGCTATTGATTTGCTCAGGGAGTGGGGGGCTTTTCCTCCACCTCTCTTCACTGTGGACGTTTGCTTGCTACCGGTTTCGGTTTCTGAAAAGTAATCCACTCGAGGACATTTCCTGATATGTGACTGCTGGGAGCCATTTTTTCAGATTCTACAAGACCAAATCACAAATCCAGATTATAGCCCCCTCCCCCTTGACAATTTCAAAAGATGTAAAGGGGGCATGGCATGTATATTTCCTTTGAATATTTTTTAGATATACTCCTTTAATATGTATAGCCCTTATTGAATATCTTCTGATATAGCGACAATTTCCCCCATTTCTTTATGATTTGTTTAATAAAGAATTCTAGTAGATAAGTCGTCTCTCTGTTTAGAGTTTATGTTAGAACCAGGTTAAGGGGATTATTGGACTTGCTACCTTGGCCCTCATATGCACCAGTAATACCTTGTGGTATTGTTCCTTTTTTGCATAGGCACATTTAAATGGGAAAAACTTACACATGCAAAAAAGTTCTTATCTAATAGAGATAGGAACACAAAATTTTATATTGCAGTGGGAGCCTTACACCCTGAACATTTGTCATAATGACTTGCCTTAGGCTTCAGAAGATTGGACATTGACCATTCACCCCTGAACCATGGATAGAAAACCACGGTTTTCTACGTGATCATCAGGAATCAAACTTCTACCAGGGAAGGCCTCACTGCTGCCCTGACATTGACTTACTCCAAAGAGGGTTTTTATGACACCCAGATGATTTAGCAACAACAAAAACAACCTGCTTTCAGGGCAGGGTTCTCTGCATTGCCACCTAACAGTGAGATGAAACCAGAAGACGCTCTGCATCATTCTGACTTTTTAGGATCTATACAGAAACCAGGATCTCTAACTACAGAAACCTGATAACAACAACTGGGGTTGTGAAAAGCTTTTATTGAGACCACAGAGAATGACACTGGTGTTGGACAATTAGTATGCCTAGAGCCCAGAGTTGATCTTATGCCAGAATACTTTATGGGTAAGGTCTCCTTGTATTTAGGCTAAAGATTTTTCCTTTCTATTTCTCCTATATTTTGCTGTGCCTATGCAAACAACAACTACCACACACACACACCGTTTTTATTTTATTTTTTTATCTCTTATCTTTTTAAAAAAGAACTTACTAACCTGCTATTGTTTTATTAATATAAATTCTTTATTTAAACACCATGATTACAAACATGATTATAGTTGGGTTTCAGTCAGAAACAGAACACCCACCTTCACCAGTGCAACATTCCCACCACCAATGCCCCCCCCCCATCCCTTTCTGCATTAGAGACAGGCATTTTACTACAGTTACTTTTTTTTTTAAGTTTTAGTAAACTGTTTTTATTTTATTTTTTAAAGGATAAGTGTTATGTGAGAGTGGCAATCGCTGTTGTTTGCATAAGCTCAGCAGAATATGGGGAAAATGGAAAAATAAAGCCTTGTCCTAAATACAATGAGACCTCACTGGTGAAGTTTTCCAGCATAAGACTGACTCTGGGCTCCAGGCATATCAGGATGCCCAATCCTTACCTTTTGTTGGTGTCAGGTTCCTGTAGTTAAAGATTCTGCTTTCTTTGCTTTTTCTTCATTAAAGTCAGACTGACATGGAGTGTCCTCTAGTTTCACTTAACCATTAGATGCAGAGAGACCTGCCCTGCAAGCAGGTTGTTGCTGTTGCTAAGTCGTCTGGGTGTTATGAGAATACTCTTTGAAGTAAGTCAATGACAGAGCAGCAGTAAAGTCTTCCCTGGTAGAGGTTTGCTTCCTGGTAATATTATAGACAACTGTGGTTGTTTCCATAGATGATATCCATGGTTCAGGGGTGTATGGGCTATGCCCATTCTTCTGAGGTCATTATGCCAATGTTCAGGGTATAAGGCTTAACTGCATTACAAAATTTCTGTTTCTAAATCTATTAGATAAGAACTTGCTCGCGTATGTAATATTTTCCCATTTTAATGTGCCTATGCAAAAGAGGAACAATACTACAAGGTATTATTGGTGCATCTGGGGGCCGAGGGGACAAGTCCAACAATCCCCATAACATTAACTCCCTGAACTCTAAACAGAGTCTTCTACTAGAATTCTTTATTGAACAGATCCCAAAGGGGTACGGCAAGTATGTGGTGCCTATCTTTATTTCTGTAGTGCTCACTGGATATTTTATTCGGTACTTCTTTTTTTTTTTTGTTTTTGGGTCACACCTGGCGGTGCTCAGGGGTTACTCCTGGCTGTCTGCTCAGAAATAGCTCCTGGCAGGCACGGGGGACCATATGGGACACCGGGATTCGAACCAACCACCTTTGGTCCTGCATCGGCTGCTTGTAAGGCAAACGCCACTGTGCTATCTCTCCGGGCCCTCGGTACTTCTTTTTATACTGATGTGGTGTTCCACCTTCTTTTCCCGCTTCATCTCTCAAACCAAGGATGAGAGCCTCTAGAAAGACTTTGTCCATTTTCAGCATATTTGATTTTTACCCCATTTTATTAATTTTCTCTTCTTCAAACAAAACCACATAACCTTAACTCTCTAGTTCCGCCTCTCAATTAGAGGGGGATATAATGGAGGTACCATGATCAAACAGTTGAAAGATCACTAAGTAGTAAGCTAGGCACAGTGGGGACCACTCATTCTAGCAGCCCCGGGGATGAGGGTGTAGGCTATGGGAGGCCGGACGGGAGTGGAGGTGTAGGGAGGACAATTCAGTGGTGAGAATTCCCCTGATTCAATGTTAATATGTACCTAAAATATTGCTGTGAACGATATGTAAACCACTATGATTAAAATAAAAATTATAATAAAAAAACTAGTGGGTAATATTGTCACTATATAAGAGGATATTCAAAAAGAGTTATAGAAGGCAATCCATCTACGATATACAAAGGAGATACACATGTTCCTTTTATGCGTTAGAAATAGACTGGGGGAGGTTGTTGAATCCGGGACACTTCTTTAGTCTGTGATTTGGCCATTTGGAGTCTGCAAAACGATTCCCAGTGGTCCCATATCAGGAAATGTCTTTGAGTGGGGGTTTCTCAGAAACCGAGTATGGTAGCAAGCACAGGTACACAGGGAAGGAAGGTGGAGGATAGGAGGCCAATGAGAGTAGATAAATAGGTACAGAATATTGGTTTCTTCTCATTCTGAGAGTCTATTTTTCACTTTGAGAGCTGGTTGGTAGCTGGCTTGAGTGAAGATACTGATCTGCTTCATGAAGAGCCAAGAACTGAGAGTAAAAATGGTTAAAAGTGGGGTAATAGGTGGTGGGGGTGAGAGTAAAGGACTAGAAACGAGCCTGTAAGGTGATGAGCCAATGGGGGAAGGAAAGTATACAACATAGACATTCTGTATATTGTAAACATAGATCAAACCCTACGATATCCTATTAAACTTTACACACGGGGGCACTAGCGCCCCCCTCCCGCCAGTGTGGTTTGAGAATGGACACTGGTAAAAAGGAAAGTTGCTAGTGACTTCCCCAAGCCAGTGCCTCTTGTGCAGGGTGGGGGTTGGGGAAAGACTGGGGTCCCCTTTAAACTCTTCCCTGGCACCCACTTCGCTGACCCGGAGTTTGGGAGGAAGGAGAGGGAAGGCTGGTGGGGGGAGCCCGAGCCCTGCAGCCTCATCTAAACTTGGCAAAAAGGCCTTTGGTGTGGAGCCTTGCTATTCCCATGCTCACCTGCTATTGTTTTAATGAGTTTATTGAAATACAATAATTTTCACAATTATTCTTGTTACTGAATTTTTCCTTCTTTCTTTTCTTTTCCATATTTTTAGTTTTTCTATATTCTTTCTACTTTTTAAAAGCTTTTCTTTCTGTCATCTTGAAACAAATGTATTATGATCAGTTATGTCAATTATGTGACACATTCTTTTTAAATACATTAAAAAAGAAGCTATTATATATAAGTTCATTTATATGTGTAACGTATAGGGAAATATGAACATTTTAAAAAATTATCAATGAGAAATTGCCTAAAGAGCTGAAGATTTTAAGCAACAAGAAGATCGTGAAAGAAGGAATCCAGGACAGTGGAGAGATATTGCTCTCTGTTAGTGGGTATGTAGTATTGTAAGCAGAAAACAATATTAGTGTAAATCATGATTTTCCTTACCTTCCTGGAACATAAATAAAAAGAAGTTAAAAATTGTGTTCAGGGAGATAGTTCAATGCCTTGTATGAATTTCATCCCTAGAACTAAATGGTATCAGAACACTGTGGGGTCTGACCCAAGTAGCTTCTGAGCTCTGTTGAGTTGCCCTGGTGATTATTATTTATATATACAAAATAAGAAAAGGAATTCAAACACAAACCTGTACACCAGTGTTTAACATCACTTTAAATCATTCTAAAATAGAAAATACAAGTACTTAATTATAAGGTATAAGAAAATGTATGACAGCTAAATGTCTTGAAATTGGTTTAAGATAATGGTGTAGGAAATTCTTAGCCTTACCCCTCTTCCTTAGAACACCTAATTGTACATACAGCTATATAATAAACAAATTCTCCCTAGAAATAACCTAAAACAAACTGAATGGTTCTTCTTTAACAAATGACAAAGAAACATATCAACAAAAGATAAGGGGCAGGGACTCTGTCTCTTCAAGAAACACCCAGCCCTGATATGACAATCTACAAGTAGGAGGAACCTAATAAAAAGATCTTTTTGAGAAGTGAGTGGCTTGTGCAACATCAACAAGAATTTGTGGGTTAAGTCATGGTTTCATGTTCTTAAAATTTTACCTCACTTTTTAAAAGGACATGTAGAACACAGTCCTAAGAAACCGAGGCAGATAGAATATAGCAAGGGGATCCTATTTGTGATTTAGAAGAGATATTTTTACTCCTAGGTCAGTACCCCAAGCCGGGCATTTTCTCTGCAGCATTTCATTTCTTTTGGTAACTGAGCCACACAACACACAACGAATACTTCCAGTCTGCAAAGGTCATAATAGTAAATAAACACAAAGTCCTTAGAGAGCAGATTGTAGCTCTGAAGACACAACCAGCATCAGCCAACTATCTAAACGCTGATATCAAACTTAGAGAGGAAATGTTGAGGATATTCAAGGAACTAGAAGAAACTGTGGATAGACATGAAAGCAGAAATGAAAAAAACTTCAAAGAGAAATGTCAGAACTGAAAAAACTTGGTAGGCAAATGAAAAACTCACTGAAAGGCCTCGGTAGATCCACAGTTGCTGAAGGCAGAAGAATAGCTTGAAGATGAAGTGCATAACACCTCCAGACAAGAGCAGAAGATGGAAAACAGTCTTCAATAAACAGTTGACAAGATAAATTTGGAATGAATTCAAGAGGAATAACTGTGCCTATGCAAACAACAACTGCCACATACATACATACATACATACATACATACCTTTTTACTGCATTTTTATCTCTTATCTTAAAAAAAGGCTTACTAAACCTTCTGCTATTGTATTAATGACTTTATTGGAGATACAGTACTTTTTACAAATATACTTGCTACTGAACTTTTTCTTTTATTTACTCTTCCATTTTACTTTTTTAGTTTTTCTATTTTCTTCCTATTTTTAATAACTTGGCTTTCTCTTATCTTGAAATAAATGTATTGTAATCAGTTATGTCAACTATGTGATGCATTTTTTAAATAAAAAATAAAGAGGAACAATATAATCATTATCAGCATCCCCAAGAGTTAGGAAGACAATCCCTATTAAGAGGCAATAGCCAAAGACAACATTGCTGAGAAGTTTGAGAACTGGAGAGCCTTGGAGACCCTAAGGGTGTCAGCTAAAAGAAATCAAAATAATAGTATTCCAAGACTCATTGATTCTACAAATTTATTAGGTCTCCCAAATTCATTCTACCAACTTCACAGTTTCAATACATATTGAATATTGATTAATCTTGATTATATTAATATTCAATACATATTGAATATCTATAGCTATTCCTTTATGAACAGGAATAATTATTAGCTTATATCTTTGGTACATTAGTTATTACCCAAAGTACCTCTATACGTTTTCCTATTATAGTAATCATTGAAATTATTATTCTATAATACAACCAATAGACAAAACAATGCAACAATAGTTGCAATCATTAGTAATGTTGATGAATATTAACACTATCACAATATTTATTACATGTATTAGTAATTTTTTATTATAAAATCTTTATTTAGGCAACATACTTACAAGTATGATTGTAGCTGGGTTTTAGTCATAAACAGAACACCCCCTTCACCAGTGCATCATTCCACTGCCGATGCCCCCAATCTCCCTCCTCCCTCACCCTGTCTGTATTGGAGACAGACATTCTACTTCTCTCATTCATTAACTCTGTCATGCTAATTGTTAGTGTAGTTATTTCCCTAACAGCATTCACCACTCTTCGTGGTGAGCTTCATATTTTGAGCTGGTCCTTCTGGTCCTTCCCTCTATTATCTCTGGAATTATTACAATAATGTCTTTACTTAAAAAAAAACATAGATGAGTGAGACTATTCTTGTGTCCATGTCTCTCCCTCTGACTTATTTCATTCAGCATAGTAGATTCCATCTACATCCATGTATAGGAATATGTCATGACTTCATCTCTCCTGAAGGCTGCATAATATTCCATTGTGTATATGTACCACAGTTTCTTTAGCCATTCATCTGTTGAAGGGCATCTTGGTTGTTTCCAGAGTCTTGCTATGGTAAACAGTGCTGCAACAAATATAGGTGTAAGGAAGGGGTTTTTGTATTGTATTTTTTGTGTTCCTAGGGTATATTCCTAGGAGTGGTGTAGCTGGATCATATGGGAGCTCAATTTCCAGTTTTTGAAGTAATCTCCATCTCGCTCTCCAGAAAGGTTGAACTAATTGGCATTCCCACCAGCAGTGGATAAGAGTTCCTGTCTCACCGCATCCCAGCCAACACTGCTTGTTCTCATTCTTTGTGATGTGTGCCAGTCTCTGTGGTGTGAGGTGGTACCTCATAGTTGTTTTGATTTGCATCTCCCTGATGATTAGTGATGTAGAGCATTTTTTTTAACGTGTCTTTGGCCATTTTTATTTTTTCTTTGATAAAGTGTCTGTTAATTTCTTCTTCTCTTTTTTTTTAATTGGGATTAGATTTTTTTTTCTTGTAAAGTTCTGTCAGTTGCCATGTATATTTTGGATATTAGCCCCTTATCTGATGGGTATTGGGTGAATAGTTTCTCCCACTCAGTGATTGGCTCTCGTATCCTGGGCACTATTTCTTTTGAGGTGCAGAAGCTTCTCAGCTTAATATATTCCTATCTGTTTATTTCTGCTTCCACTTGTTTGGCGAGTGCTGTTTTCTCCTTGAAGATGCCTTTAGTCTCAACGTGATGGAGTGTTTTGCCTATGTCTTATTCTATATACCTTATGGTTTCAGGTATGATATCGAGGTCTTTAATCCATTTGGATTTTTCCTTAATACATGATGTTAGGTGGGGGTCTAAGTTCACTTTTTTTGCAAGTGGCTAACCAGTTGTGCCAATACCACTTGTTGTAGAAGCTTTCCTTGCTTCATTTTGAATTTATTGCCCCTTGATCAAAAATTAAATGATTGTATGTCTGGGGAACATTCTCTGAATACACAGCCTATTTCATGAATTTGAGGATCTGGCTTTATTCCAATATGATGCTGTTTTGATAACTATTGCTTTATAATATAATTTAAAATTGGGGAAAGTAATGCCTCCTATATTTCTTTTACCAAGGATTGCTTTAGCTATTCGTGGGTGTTTATTGTTCCAAATGAATTTCAGAAGTGTTTGACCCACTTCTTTGAAAAATGTCATGGGTATCTTTAGAGGGATCACATCAAATCTGTACAATGCTTTGGGGAGTATTGCCATTTTAATGATGTTAATTCTACCAATCCATAAGCAGGATATGTGTTTCCATTTCTGTGTCCTCTCATATCTTGAAGCATATATATTTATATATGTTTATATATGTAAATGTATATATACATATATATGTATATAAATACATATTTGGTTTTTGGGTCACACCCGGCAGTGCTCAGAGGTTACTGATGGCTCTATGCTCAGAAATTGCTCCTAGCAGGCTCGAGAAACCATATGGATTTGAACTACCATCCTTTTGCTTGCAAGGCAAACGCCCTATCTCCATGCTATCTCTCCAGCTTCAATTGAAGCAGAGTTTTGTAGTTTCCTTTGTACAGGTCCTTCACATCTTTAGTTGACTCCAAAATATTTGAGTTTGTGTGACACTAATGTGAATGGGATTTTTTTAAATATCCATTTCTTTTCTATCATTATTGGTGTATAAGAAGGCCATTAATATTTGTGTGTTAATTTTGTAGCCTGCCACTTTGCTGTATGAATCTATTATTTCTAGAAGCTTTTTGGTAGAGTCTTTAGGGTTTTTTAAATATAGTATCATGTCATCTGCAAACAGTGAGAGCTTGACTTCTTCCTTTTCTATCTGATGCCCTTGATATCTTTTTCTTGCCTAATTGCTATAGCAAGTACTTCCAGCACTATGTTGAATAGGAGTGGTGAGAGAGGGCATCCTTGTCTTTCACCAGATTTTAGAGGAAAGACTTTCAGATTTTCTCCATTGAGGATAATATTTGCCATCAGTTGTGGTAAATGGCCGTAACTATATTGAGAAAAGTTCCTTTCATCCTCATTCTAATTATATATATATATATATATATATATTTTTTTTTTTTTTTTTTATCAAGAATGGGTGTTGGGGGCCGGAGAGATAGCATGGAGGTAAGGCATTTGCCTTTCATGCAGAAGGACAGTAGTTGGGTGTTGGACCTTATCAAATGCTTTCTCTGCATCTATTGATATGATTATATGGTTTTTATTTTTCTTGTTGTTATTGTGTATTATGTTGATTGATTTATAGATGTTAAACCATCCTTGCATTCCTGGGATAAAACCTACTTGATTGTGATGAATGATCTTGATGAGGCATTGGATCTTATTTGCCAGAATTGTGTTGAGGATCTTTGCATTCTGTGTTCATCAGGGACATTGTCTGTAATTTTCTATTTTGGCAGCATCTCTTTCTGGTTTTGGTATCAAGGTGATGTTAGCTTTATAAAAACTATTTGGAAGTGTTCCTGTTTTTTTAATTTCATGAAAGAGCCTGGCAAGGGTTGATAGTAGTTTCTCTTGAAAAGTTTGAAAGAAATTCATTAGTGAATCCATATATTCCTGGTATTTTGTTTTTGGGCAGACATTTGATTACCATTTTAATTTCCTCAATAGTGATGGGGGTGTTTAGATATGCCACATCCTCCTTGTTCAATCATGGAAGGTTATAATAATCCAAGAATTTATTCATTTCTTCCAGGTTCTCATATTTCGTGGCATAGAGTTTCTCAAAGTAGTCTCCGATTACTCTTTGAATCTCTGCAATATCTGTAGTGATCTCTCCCTTTTCATTTCTAATCCGATTTATCAAGTTTCTTTATCCCTTTCTTTTTATTTTTTAATTTTTATTTTGATCATATTGGCTTACATATCTTTCACAGTAGTATTTTAGGTACATATTAATATTGAATCAGGGGAATACCCATCACCAAATTTGTCCTCCCCCCACCCCCGTTCCCTTCCTGCAACCCATATCCCCCACCATCACCCCCCAGGCTGCTAGAGTAGGTGGTCCCCTTTTTGTCTAGCTTACTATTAGTGATCATATATCTGTTTGGTCTTGGTACCCTCCCTTTTCTCCCCCTCCATTTAAGAGGCGGAGCTAAATAATTCAAGTTATGTGGTTTTGTTTGAAGGAAAGAAAAACAATAAAATGGGGTAAAATAAATAAATAAATAAAATAAAAAAATCAAATAAGCTGAAAATGGGCGGAGTCCTCAGTTTGAGAGAGGGCATGAAAAAGGTAATTGAAACACCACAACAATATCCCTTCTTTGTGAATTTTTCCAGTGTTTATCAATCTCATTTATTTTTTCAAAGAACCAACTTTTGCTTTTGTTCATCTTTTGGATTTATTTTTTGGTTTCCACTTCATTGATTTCTTCTTTAAGCTTTATTATTTTTTCTGTCTACCTATTTTTGGTTCCTTTTGCTGATCATTTTCTAGTTTTATAATCTGTGTCATTAAGCTATTCATGTAGGCCCCTTCTTCCTTCTATGTGTGTTTGCAAATTTATAAATTTTCCTCTCAGTACCGCTTTTGCTGTGTCTCACAGATTCCGATAGTTTGTGTTTTCATTGTCATTTGTTTCTAGGAAAGTTATTATTTCCTCTTTGATTTCATCTCGGACCTCCTGGTTGTTCAGTAACAGGCTGTTTAATTTTCAGGTGTTAAATTTTTGCTTCTGTGTCCCTTTGTAGTTCACATTTAATTTTAGAGCCTTGTGGTCGGTGAAAGTAGTCTGCAAAATTTCTATCCTCTTGATTTTATGAAGGTATGTTTTATGTGTCAGCATGTGGTCTATCCTGGAGAATGACCCATGTACACTGGAGAAGAATGTGTGTCCAGGTTTCTGGGGATGTAGTGCCCTATATATATCTACTAGGCCTCTTTCCCCATTTTTCTTTTCAGGGCTAGTATATTTTTGTTGCGTTTCAGTCTGGTTGATCTATCAAGTGGTGACAGAGTAGTGTTGAGGTCTCCCACAATTATTGAGGTACTATTGATATCTTCTTTCACATTTTTCAATAATTGTATTACATAATTTGCTGGTCTCTCATTGGGTGTGTATATGTTTAGTAAGTGTAATTTCTTTCTGTTGCACATATCCCTTGATTATCATGAAACGTCTATCTTTGTCCCTTACAACTTTTCTGAGTCTAAAGTTTGCATCATCTCTTATTAATATGGCCACTCCAGCTTTTTTAAGGTTATTGTTTGCTTGGATGATTTTCCTCCAGCCTTTGATTTTGAGTCTATGTTTGTTCTGACTATTCAGGCATGTTTCTTGTAGGAAGCAGGTTGGATTCATCTTTATGATCCATTTTGCCACTCTGTGTCTCTTAACTGGTGCATTTAGTCCATTGATGTTGAGGGAAATGATTGTTATGGGATTTAAGATCATCTTTGTGTATAAGTTTGGTGTGTCTGTTGGTCTGTCTTTTCTTAAATTAGACCTATTGGTTTTTACTTTAAGGCTGGTTTTGTATCTGTAAAGTTTCTGAGCTGTTGCTTATCAATGAAGATATGTATCCTTCCCTCAAACCTGAATGTGAGTCGGGCTGGGTGCAGTATTCTGGGTGAAGCGTCTATTTCATTCAGTGTTGTCACAATACCCCACCACTGTCTTCTGCTGTAAATATTTTTTTTGGGTCACACCTGGTGATGCTCAGGGGTTACTCCTGGATATACACTCAGAAATAGCTACTGGCTTGGGGGACCATATGGGATGCTGGGGTATTGAACCATGGTCTGTCCTAGGTCAGACGCGTGCAAGGCAAATGACTTACCACTGCACTACTACTCTGGCCCCCTGCTGTAAATGTTAAGGATACTCCTTTGAATGTAATTTCCCTTTTTGATCTTGTGGCTTTCAGTATTCTATCTCTATCTGTGGGATTCGTCATTGTCACTAGGATGTATCTTGGGGTGCTTTTCTTTGGGTCTCTTTAACTGATACTCTTTGGGTATGCAGGATTTGGTTGCATGCTGTTTTTAGCTCTGGAAGTTTTTCTGTAACGATGTCTTTGATTGTTGATTCTTCATGGAGAATTTTCTTTCTGGGCCTCTGAGACTCCAATGGTTCTTATATTGTTTCTGTTGAATTTATCAAAGACTTTTATTTTATCTTTTCACATTCTTTGAGTCCTTTTCCCCTTGTCTGATCGTTTGCTTTAAAGTTCTTTTACAGTCTTTTCTGCTATATGGATTTGTTCTGCATCTCATCTTTTAGTTCACTGATTCTGTCTTTGGTTGCTGTTACTCTCTCTGTTGGAGAGGCTTTCCATTGAGGTTTTCAATTCATCTACCGAGTTTTTCAAACCTGTTATTTCAGTTTGGAGTTTTCTTATTTCTATCTTTGTGTTCTGTTCAGTTTGATCTATGCTTTCTTTGATTTCTATGAGAATATTCCATATTTCTATTCTAAACTCCTTATCTGAGAGATTAATCAGGTAGTTGGTATTTTTCAGTCATCAGAGCTATCATTCTCTGTGCATGGTGTTTGCCTTTGTGGTTTTCTCATTGTCACACTTGTAGTGTCATTTTTTTCTAAGTGTTACGGAACCCCTGTCTGCTGTGGAGCCTCTAGGATACAGTTTCACTGGGTCTTTCTTGACCTCCAGGGATAATTTCAGGAGATAGAAGAGCAAATGGGCAGAGGCAGTGAGAGATTTTTCCAGGCTTTCTCTTGTGGCTCAGTACTCAGTAGGGATCAGCCTATACATATATGAAAACACCTAAATGATTCACACAACTCATACCTATCACCATAGTAAATCATAGTCCATGACCAGTAAGATTAATACTCATAAGGAAAAAAACAGAAACAATCAGTGCTGGCATCGATGTGGGGGGTGGTAGAGAAGTTTCAAAGTTGACCAATACAATCTCTCTAGGAAACAGAAAGATATTTCTAAAAAAACCCGAGACTTGAGCTCTCATATGACTTAGCAATTCTTCTTGGTATTGTGAAAGAAAATGATGGAAATCTGGTAATATGAGAAAGCTGGCAGAGATTTATCAGCAGAAGGAGAATGAAAGAAGGGGACAAAAAATTATGAGTACTAGAGCATAGAAACCAAAAAAAAAATAGTTTAGTGCAAAACTCTTTGTTCTTCAAAGCCACATGAGCCTTAACTGCAATTTGTGTAGCCTTTTTTGCTTGCTTGCTTGCTTTTGTGTTTGAAGACATAAAAGTAGAGTGGACCCTTTGATTGGACAAAGTTGGCTGGGCTACCTGAAGACTTGGTCTGTAAAATAAACTCCTTTCTTTTCCACCCACTTTGGGCTGCAATATTAATTCCTTGAATTTTCTCTAACAATTCTGGAGGTGCCAGCAAGCTTAGCTGGCCAGTGCATCAATGTTGGGGGAAGGACTGCTTCTTGGAAGCCACTTCCAGGGAGCCACTGTCTGCTGACTCAGATGTAGAACAGGAAAGCAGGCACTCTGAAGTTGTTCTGGAGTCCCCGACTAGTCCAGAGAACAGACCGTGTCACCCTGAATAAGACACACATCAGGTAGAAGTGCATAAATGAGCCAGCAAAAGCAAAATGGTTTTAGTCTAGTCAGGTAAGTGCATGAAGGGCTCAGTCAAGCTGGGATATAAGCTAAGAGTTGAGGCAAGACTGATTACTCTACAAGTGGATTGTCTTTTTGGTAGATCCAGTAGTTGCATGGCTCCTCCTATGGTAGAATTTTCAGGTTCAAGTTCAGGTTTAGGTTCAGGAAAGAGACCTATGAGAACCTCTGATGTGGATCCTGAGGTAGCACTAATCTGGTGTTGGAAATAGCACTGAGGATCATAGTCCATAGATCAGGAAAGTGTCCTGTGAGAACCTTATGTAGATCCAGAGGGGGTCACAAATCCAATGACAGGAATGCTGGAAGTAGTACTGGCTTGTTATATTTCAAGAATAAAACTGGAACTGTCTTTAAATTCTGGATGATTACTTTAATGCCTGTGTGAATAAATGATTTGATCCCATACCTGACCCCACATTTGATTGGGTTCATATTTGTTTTTCTGTGAACATTACTTCAACTTAATGGAGATTTCTGTCTCAGAATTTGGTCTTTTGATATGTGAGCCAGGTTAGAAATTTATATTGATGCTCCTGAGCTAAGATGTTCTTAAGATCCTTTGAGAATCAAACAAAATCAAATGAAATGCTTTTGTATGGCAAAACAAAACAACAACAACAAAAACACAACACAGGCTAAAACTAAGAGAAATTAACTGTATGTGAAAATATTTGACTCATCACATCAGATAAAGGGTTGATTAAAGTACTCACAAAGATTAACCAAAACCAAATATTCCTAAAACCCTTTTAAAAATAGGAAGAGGGGAGAAGGATGCAAACTCCAGGTGGTGGTGAAAAGGACGGGAAGGGTATCAAGAATGAATTAGACAAGAGCCTGGCACAGACCCATGGGGAAATACATGAAAAGTCATGCCCCTGGCCCAGCAGCCAACACTGTCAGAGGCAGACAAGCAATAAAAAGTGCAGCGCATTCCCTGGCAGCCATCAGAAAGGCGGATAGCTGCTCTTCATAACTCTTTGGAGATTTTATTGCATGTCAGCTATCATAGCAATTCTTGCAACAGAAATTGTATCCTGGGCTCCCTGTGTGTGACACCAGGCGGGGAAAATCCGCGAAAGTTCACCGGCCCAGTGGGGCTCAGCTGTGAAAGACTGTGAGTGTGACCTGTCTATGTCTGTCTACTGTCCTCTTGCGTGAAACTCTTGCGAGTGGGGCAAAAAGAGCCTCCAGAAACCTCGCTCGCCCAGACGCCATTTTCAGGGAGGGACTTCAGAGCATAAAAACCGGCTAACCTTTGCAAAAGCTGGCTCCCTGTGTGTGACACCAGGCGGGGAAAATCCGCGAAAGTACACCGGCCCAGTGGGGCTCAGCTGTGAAAGACTGTGAGTGTGACCTGTCTATGTCTGTCTACTGTCCTCTTGCGTGAAACTCTTGCGAGTGGGGCAAAAAGAGGCTCAGAGGAGCACGGCCGCTCCGCTTCGCTACGCGGCCATGCACTCTTTCTAAGGAAAGAACTCCATTGCAACAAGAAGGAAAAATCACACTAAGAACGGCGCTATATCACAGAAGCAAACATTTCTCTCTGGACTGTCTTCTCTGTTGCATGCTCGGGCCTAAGATTTGACCCAGTGTGAGGCTTCATCCACGGAGGACTCCCCTCCCTTAGAGGCAAGTCAGCCCATCCAGAAAGGGAGGAGCCAGAGGAGTGTGCTGCCTACATCATATAGACAATGAATACCACTACAACACATAGAAAAACCCACAATACAAGTGTGACAATGGGGAAACAGCGCAGGCCAGCATCAGACATAGAGAATGAAGATGACAATTCTGAGGACCAGATAATGACTGAACAACTAATCAACCTCTCAGATAAGGACTTTAGACTAGCAATATGGAAGGTGCTCAACAGACTCCAAGAAACCATGGATCGAGTTGAACAGAACACTAATAAGAACCAAGAAAATATGAAGGCAGAAATGACAAAACTCCAAACTGAAATAACATGTCAACTAACAGGCCTGAAAAAGTCAGTAAACGAAGTGAATGACAAAATGGATAAGCTCTGGGACAGGGTATCAGAAGCTGAGAATAGACTTGGTGCTGTGGAAGATGAGATACATAACAATTCCATACAGCAGGAGAGATTGGACAAAAAACTTAAAGCAAATGAGCAGACAATGGAAAAATTAGTCAAAGAATGGGAACAGACGAAAATAGAAGTCTATGATAAGATCAACAGAAACAACTTAAGAATCATTGGAGTCCCAGAGACCCAGGAAGAAAATTTCCAGGAAGAATCAATGGTCAAGAACATCATTAAAGAGAAACTTCCAGAGCTAAAGAATATATGTGATCAAATCCTGCATGCCCGAAGAGTACCAACCAAAAGAGACCCCAGAAAAACCACCCCAAGACACATCCTAGTCACAATGACAAATCCCACAGATAGAGACAGAATTCTGAAAACAGCAAGATCAAAAGGGGAAATCATGTTCAAGCAAGCTTCCCTGAGATTTACAGCAGACCTGTCACCAGAAACGCTCAATGCCAGAAAGTAGTGGTGGGATATTGTGACAAGACTGAATGAAATGAATGCTTCACCCAGAATACTATACCCAGCAAAACTCACTTTCCGGTTTGATGGAAGAATACATGGTTTCACAGACAAAAAACAGCTCAGAAACTTCACAGACACAAAACCAGTCTTAAGAGAAAAACTGAAAGACCTAATCTAAGACAAGACTACCCAAAAGACACACCAAATTTTGAAATAAAGATGGCGTTAAATCCCAGGACAATTCTTTCTCTCAACGTCAATGGACTAAATGCACCAGTTAAGAGACACAGAGTGGCTAAATGGATCAAAAAACTCAATCCAACCTTCTGCTGCCTACAAGAAACGCACCTGAATAGTCAGAACAAACATAGACTCAAAATAAAAGGCTGGAGAAAAGTTATCCAAGCAAACAACACCCATAAAAAAGCTGGAGTGGCCATACTAATATCAGATAATGCAAACTTTATACTCAGGAAGGTTGTAAGGGACAAAGACGGACATTTTATATTAATCAAGGGGTACGTAGAGCAGGAAGAATTCACTCTCCTAAACATATATGCACCGAATGAGGGGCCAGCAAAATATTTAATACAACTGTTGACAAATCTGAAAAATAATATCAACAACAACACAATAATTGTGGGGGACCTAAACACGGCTTTGTCAACACTGGACAGGTCAACCAGACTGAAACCCAACAAGAATATACTAGACCTGAGGAGAGAAATGGAAGAAAGAGGCCTAGTGGATATATATAGGACACTCCATCCCCAGAAACCTGGATACACATTCTTCTCCAATGTACATGGGACATTCTCCAGGATAGACTACATGCTGGCACATAAAACATACCTCCATAAGATCAAGAGGATAGAAATTTTGCAGACTACCTTCGCTGACCACAAGGCTCTGAAATTATTTGTGAACTCCAAAGGGACTCAGAAGAAACACTTTAACACCTGGAAGTTAAACAGCCTCATGCTCAATAACCAGTGGGTCCGAGATGAAATCAAGGAGGAAATAAAAAGGTTCCTAAAAACAAATGACAATAAAGACACAAACTCTCAGAACTTATGGGACACAGCAAAAGCAGTACTGAGAGGAAAATTTATAGCTTTGCAAGCACACATCAGGAAGGAAGAAGGAGCTTACCTGAGTAGCTTAATGACACAGCTAATAGAACTAGAAAATGCTCAACAAAAGGACCCAAGAACAGGAAGACAGAAGGAAATAACAAAGCTGAGAGCAGAAATCAACGAAGTGGAAACTCAAAAAACAATCCGAAAGATCAACGAAAGCAGAAGTTGGTTCTTTGAAAAAATAAACAAGATTGATAGACCACTGGCAAACCTAACAAAGAAAGAGAGAGAGAGAAACTTGATAACTCGTATTAGGAATGAAAAAGGAGAGATCACTACTGATATGACAGAGATTCAAAGGGTAATCAGAAACTACTTTGAAAAACTCTACGCCACTAAAAATGAGAACCTGGAAGAAATGGATAAATTCTTGGACTCTTATAATCTTCCACGGTTGAAGGAAGAGGATGTAGCATATCTAAACACCCCCATCACCATTGATGAAATTAAAACAGTAATCAAATGTCTGCCGAAAAACAAAAGCCCAGGTCCAGATGGATTCACTAATGAATTCTATCAAACTTTCCAAGAGGAACTACTGCCAATCTTGGCAAGACTCTTTCATGAAATTGAACAAACAGAAACACTTCCAAATAGCTTTTATGAAGCCAACATCACCTTGATACCTAAACCAGACAGAGACGCTACCAAAAAAGAAAATTACAGACCAATATCACTGATGAATGCAGATGCAAAGATCCTCAACAAAATCCTGGCAAATAGGATTCAATGCCTCGTTAAGAAGATCATCCACTACGATCAAGTAGGTTTCATCCCAGGAATGCAAGGCTGGTTTAACATCCGTAAATCTATCAACATAATACACAACATCAATAACAAGAAAAATAAAAACCACATGATCATATCAATAGATGCAGAGAAAGCATTTGATAAGGTCCAACACCCATTCTTGATCAAAACTCTCAGCAAGATGGGAATGGAGGGAACCTTTCTCAATATAGTGAAGGCCATCTACCACAAGCCAGTGGCAAATATTATCCTCAATGCAGAAAAACTGAAAGCCTTCCCTCTAAATTCTGGCACAAGACAAGGCTGTCCTCTCTCACCACTCCTATTCAACATAGCACTGGAAGTACTTGCTATAGCGATTAGGCAAGAAAAGGATATCAAGGGAATCCAGATAGGAAAGGAAGAAGTCAAGCTCTCACTGTTTGCAGATGACATGATACTCTACTTAGAAAACCCTAAAGACTCTATCAAAAAGCTTCTAGAAACAATAGACTCATAGAGCAAGGTGGCAGGCTACAAAATTAACACACAAAAATCAATGGCCTTTCTATATACCAATAGTAATAAGGATGAAATGGACATTAAGAAAACAACCCCATTCACAATAGTACCACACAAACTCAAATATCTTGGAATCAACTTGACTAAATATGTGAAGGACCTATACAAAGAAAACTATAAAACTCTGCTCCAAGAAATAAGAGAGGACACACGGAAATGGAAACACATACCCTGCTCATGGATTGGCAGGATTAACATCATCAAAATGTCAATACTCCCCAAGGCATTATACAGATTTAATGCCATCCCTCTAAAGATACCCATGACATTCTTCAAAGAAGTGGATCAGACACTTTTGAAATTCATTTGGAACAATAAACACCCTCGAATAGCTAAAGCAATCATTGGGAAAAAGAATATGGGAGGAATTACTTTTCCCAACTTTAAACTGTACTACAAAGCAACAGTTATCAAAACAGCATGGTATTGGAATAAGGATAGGTCCTCAGATCAGTGGAATAGGCTTGAATACTCAGAAAATGTTCCCCAGAGATACAACCATCTAATTTTTGATAAAGGAGCAGGAAATCCTAAATGGAGCAGGGAAAGCCTCTTCAACAAGTGGTGTTGGCACAATTGGATAGCCACTTGCAAAAAATTAAACTTAGACCCCCAGCTAACATCATGTACAAAGGTAAAATCCAAATGGATTAAAGACCTCGATATCAGCCCCAAAACCATAAGATATATAGAACAGCACATAGGCAAAACACTACAGGACATTACAGGCATCTTCAAGGAGGAAACTGCACTCTCCAAGCAAGTGAAAGCAGAGATTAACAGATGGGAATATATTAAGCTGAGAAGCTTCTGCACCTCAAAGGAAATAGTGCCCAGGATACAAGAGCCACCCACTGAGTGGGAGAAACTATTCACCCAATACCCATCAGATAAGGGGCTAATCTCCAAAATATACAAGGCACTGACAGAACTTTACAAGAAAAAAACATCTAACCCCATCAAAAATGGGGAGAAGAAATGAACAGACACTTTGACAAAGAAGAAATACGCATGGCCAAAAGACACATGAAAAAATGTTCCACATCACTAATCATCAGGGAGATGCAAATCAAAACAACGATGAGATACCACCTCACACCCCAGAGAATGGCACACATCACAAAGAATGAGAATAAACAGTGTTGGCGGGGATGTGGAGAGAAAGGAACTCTTATCCACTGCTGGTGGGAATGCTGTCTAGTTCAACCTTTATGGAAAGCGATATGGAGATTCCTCCAAAAACTGGAAATCGAGCTCCCATACGATCCAGCTATACCACTCCTAGGAATATACCCTAGGAACACAAAAATACAATACAAAAACCCCTTCCTTACACCTATATTCATTGCAGCTCTATTTACCATAGCAAGACTCTGGAAACAACCAAGATGCCCTTCAACAGATGAATGGCTAAAGAAACTGTGGTACATATACACAATGGAATATTATGCAGCTGTCAGGAGAGATGAAGTCATGAAATTTTCCTATACATGGATGTACATGGAATCTATTATGCTGAGTGAAATAAGTCAGAGAGAGAGAGAGAGAAAAACGCAGAATGGTCTCACTCATCTATGGGTTTTAAGAAAAATGAAAGACACCCTTGTAATAATAATTTTCAGACACAAAAGAGAAAAGAGCTGGAAGTTCCAGCTCACCTCAGGAAGCTCACCACAAAGAGTGATGAGTTTAGTTAGAGAAATAACTACATTTTGAACTGTCCTAATATTGAGAATGTATGAGGGAAGTGTAGAGCCTGTTTAGGGTACAGGCAGGGGTTGGGTGGGGAGGAGGGTGATTTGGGACTTGGGTGATGGGAATGTTGCACTGGTGATGGGTGGTGTTCCTTTTATGACTGAAACCCAAACACAATCATGTATGTAATCAAGGTGTTTAAATAAAAAAAATTAAAAAAATAAAAATAAAAACTACTTAAAAATAAAAAAAAATAGGAAGAGGAAATGAACATACACTTCTCATAACAAGGTTAAAAGATAGTCAATAGGCACATGAAAAAATGCTTACAATCACTTATGACTAGAAATATCCAAATCAGGATGACAATGAGATATAATTTGATACCAGAGAGAATGGTGCATATCAAAAATATTGGGAACAATCTATGTTGCTGGGAATGTGGTGAAAAAGGAACTTTCATCTATCGACTACTGGTGGTAATGCTTTCTGATCCAGTCCCTATCAAAAACAGTATGGACAGTTTTCAGTAAACCCAGAATCAAGCTGCTACAGAACCAGCAATTCCACTTTGGGATAGCTACTGTCAGGACAGAAAAAAACATTTATTCAAAAGGATATAAGAACATACTTATTCACTTCAGCATTCAATACAATACAATAGCTAAGATTTGGAATCAACCTAGATGTTCAATCATAGATGAACGAATTATGAAGATGAGGACACAGTGGAATATGAAAAAACTGTAAGAAATGATTTACTTGTGCAAATAACTGCAACATGGATGGAATTGAAAGATACCATATTAAAAGAAAGAAGCCAGAAAAAGAAAGATAAACACAGAATGATATACTTTATACATGGTGTTTAGAATAACTGAATAAGGGAATGCAATTTTTAAAAGAAGGATGTCTATATCACCCTTGGCCCCAATTTATAGGGAGAGAAGAAAAGAAATAGAGGGTAGATGAAAAATTACAGGGGTCAAGGGGATTCAAGCACGTTTTGATGTTAAGAAGGACAGAACTAAATATATGAACCACAGAGTTAACAACACTGAAATCCTGGGATCCAAGCTTTAACAACCAAACTCAAAAAGGTGCCTGTCAGATGGCAGACTGGAAAGGGAGGGTATAAGAGAGAACCTGAGAACACTGGTGGAGGGAAATTAATGCTGGATGTGGGACTGGTGATGGAACAATGAATGACCAAAACTCAACTATGATAACACTGTAAATCATGGTGTTTCAATTAAAAAGTTAAAAAAATAAAGAGTGCAGCTTTCTGGGAAAAAAAAAAGATCTCTTGAGAGGTCCAATCAGGCAAGTACCAGAATAAGTCTCCCCTCATTTTATCAATTTGTCAATTGGGGCTACGTACATATAAAACCGCTGATAACTTAGAGGCCTGAGAAAGTCCACTGGGATGGGAAGATCTGGGAAGTGGAATGAGAGGACTTATGCCTAGGCTCCTATGTTGTTATGTAACACCATAACACAGGCTCCTTGCCAAAGGGGTTTGGTTTGATGAAAAAGAGGAAAGACATTACTTCCATCTCCAAGAAAAAATATGAAGATTAATTCTGAAAATAATGCAAGTGCCTTTGTGCTTTAGGCACCCACATGCCACTTCAGCAACCACTAGTGTTGCCTCTACCATCCCTCTCACTGTCCCTGTAGCTGGCCTTACTTCCCTCAGGGCTGGGAGTGATTATAATCACCATCTTATGCTAGATACAGTTTTGAAATTAGGAAGCAGATGTTAAGAGTTAAAAGTGCTTCTTCCTTTTCCCTCTCTGCTCTTAAACTGATAGATATAGCCTCAGGGACTCATCTCATTTTTTGCTTGTTTGATTTTTGTCATTATTATTATTATTATTATTATTTTCTCTTTCCTTCAAACAGAACCACACAACTAGAACCATCTTGCTCCACCTCACAAATGGAGGGGGAAATAATGGAGGGTATCAAGAACAAACAGTCATATGAACATTAAGTAGAAATAAAAAAAGGATCAAACTTAAGCACCAAATCTAAAGCCAAAAACAACAGAATAGATACCCAACTTACACCATACAAGACACAGAGAGGACTACCTATACTAGCAGCCTGGGGGTCAAAGAGGGGGATATGGGATGAATGCTGGGAACAGGGGTGGAGGGAGGACAATATTGGTGGTGGGAATGCCCCTGATCCCCTGATTCAATATCACTATGTACCTAAAATATTATTGTGAAAGATTTGTTATCTACTTTGATTAAAATAAAAAAGTGCTAAATGATTTATGAATGGAAATTGGTAATATAAGGAAAACTAAATATGTATTCATGGTAAATAATACTTAAGATTTATAACACCTTAGTAGAAAAGTTCTATCTCAAGGGAAAACTGGTCTCAGTGAAAGGAAAAAGGAAACAACCTAAAACTTTGTCTCTCTTCTCTAAATTGTGTTTTCACAGGTTGCTTGACCTGTAAAAACTTAAACTGTGCATAAGGTTATCAGAGTGGTGGTACTGAAAATGCATGTGAATGTAAACTTGTTTTTCTGGAGAAGGGATATAAAAAAACTGAATTTCAAATAGATGATGGAAAATGTAATAATTTATGATAGTTGAATAAAGTTAAAGGAACTTAGTAAGTTAAGAGCTGGACTCCTTGGAAAAGATCCCTGGTAAAAGAAGGAATTCTAAATCACATTAAGTTTTTTTTTTTTTTTTTTTGGGCCACACTCGTTTGATGCTCTGGGGTTACTCCTGGCTAAGTGCTCAGAAATTGCCCCTGGC
Organism: Suncus etruscus; assembly: GCF_024139225.1. NCBI lineage: Eukaryota > Metazoa > Chordata > Mammalia > Eulipotyphla > Soricidae > Suncus > Suncus etruscus. Next base: position 30,524,220 of record NC_064864.1, read on the forward strand.
TTGGGGGGACCATATGGGACGCCGGGGATTCGAACCGCTGCCCTTCCTTGGTTAGCGCTTGCAAGGTAGACAACCTTACCTCTAGGGCCACCTCGCCGGCCCCCACATTAAGTGTTTTAAGAAAATCAAAGAAGGAAGCCAGGATATTATCTGTGCGAGAGTAGCTCTATAGACTTATGTCAACATGGTCTTGATGTTAAATAAGCATAATCTTACTTGCAATCTTGTTGTCAATTGTGACAACTGTGTTATTCTGATTAAACATGTGGTTAAATAATGTTATATAATAATTTAAATGGGATTTTGATGAAAATTTACAAAGCTATAAAATTGGATTTTTTAAAAATTATTGAAAGAAACTAGAATTTTTGCATGAGAATGAGAAAATGATTAAATATGCATTTAACAGCTTGGTTTGAGATTATGCCTTATGTCTGTTTTAAGAGATTTAAGATAGTTTATTTTAAAGTTATTTAGCTGAAGTAATGTAGAGGATTGTATAATGATGTAAGTGAAATTTTTTATTTTCTCTCTACTTTACACCTTTTGTATGTTTAATTTGTTACATGTTTTGTTTGCATAGACCAAGGAAGGCAGATGATGCTATGCCTTGTAATAATTTGGAAGTTAGTCAACTATAAAATTCTAGTGTTATGGTGGATCCTGATGCTAAATTATCTTAAAATTTTAGACATTTGTCATACTAACTTAACTTAGTTAACTAACTTTACTTAAAGGAAGGCCTCACTAAGAATCTTGAATAGGTCACCTGAGTAGGTGTTATTTTACCCTGGATTCCACATGGGAGAGTCTAAAAGCCTACAAGAATTATAAATGGGGCCCAGAGAGATAGCACAGCGGCGTTTGCCTTGCAAGCAGCTGATCTAGGACCAAAGGTGGTTGGTTCAAATCCCGGTGTCCCATATGGTCCCCCATGCCTGCCAGGAACTATTTCTGAGCAGACAGCCAGGAGTAACCCCTGAGCAACGCCGGGTGTGGCCCAAAAACAAAACAAACAAACAAAAATAAAAAAAAATTATAAATGGTCAAGATTGAGGTCTTGGAACAGTTTTTGACCCAAAAGAAGAAAAACAACTGAAAGTACCCTACGTATGGGGTAATAAAACCTTAAACAAATTGACATAAGGCCTACATTGTGAAGATTTCTAGCTCAAGAGAAAATTGCTGTGCCATTTCCCCAGGCCATTCTGCTCTACCCTTTAGCCCTGAGCTCAGAGAATCCAATTATGCTTAATGTAAGTTTTAGATAAAAGAAAGCTGTGTAGTTCTTACCGTGTTTATGCAAAATGACTGGCAATATTGTCAGAAGTAAATTTAACCCATACCTGTGATTATTTGATAGATACCAGTAAATGTGGAGTAAAAAAACCCCATATCTCATTAACTTGCTTTCTTTATAAATTAAATCCCAGATCTATAGAAATAATTGAAGAATTGTAATGTGGTTGATTTAAACGGAACAATTCAAATGAAACTTAATTTTACTGATGATAGTGACCTAGTTCCTGGAGGGGGGAGCTGAAAGTTGACCAGATTGAAGTTGTCTCAATTTGGTGGTTCTACCCAGCCTGCACTAGTTTGGCTTGTGGTCAGAGCCAGTCCAGGCCCTTCCCATCTCTGGTTGAACCAAGAAAAGAGAAGATTTCAGCATTGTTCTAGCTACCCCTAGAAACTGGTTGTTGTATGCACAGCAGAAGCTTGAGGAAATCTTCATGTGTCACCTCTTGTTTCTTGTTATAGATTGCTAAGACTTCAACTGCTCTTCATCTGTTACTGTTCATTAGAAATTGAGGATGAACCTCATTAGAAACTGGTGGTTTGATGGATATTTAAGGGGAATGTAGCACCTGCCCCCTGCCTGCTGATGCACTTTGAAGGGATCAGTAACCCTAAGCTAGCCACCTACTTATCCGTAGAGGAGGGTGAACCAATTCTCTCCTGCCCAGATATTCAACTCATGAGGAAGTGGTGGAATCTGGGTCATTTCCCAGACTGTCACCCATACAGCAAGGCAGTTTAGCCCCTGAGCAGTAGATTATTCAAGAAGTACTGAACACAGAGGGAAGACTGTTTCCATCTGAAGTGAACAGCATTGACAGCTGATTCCAGTTGATGGACCTGAGATGTGTACCCGTGACATCATGGCTCAGCTTCTGGAGATTGTAATCCTAACTATAGGTCTGAAAACTGCTGCACCTGAATATTGGTTGGGAAGAAGAGTGACACTGAACCTGTTATATTTTAGCATTATAATCTTATATGTATCAAATGCTTGCTTTGATATTGCTGATGTGATACTTCCAGATGGGGAGGCCAGGTTTTTCCAAGCTAGGTTGGAAAATCTTAACAGGACAGGAATATATGAATTCCTCTAGTCATAAAGTGACCTGAGCCCATAGACCAGCCCTGAGCTAGCTGGGTTCTTATTTGCAGGGTGATTTAGATTTCCTGCAGAACACTACCCAAGGGTTCTAATCCAGCAGGCCAAGTCTCACTATGTAATCTTAAAACCACAGGCAGCAAGTCTGATCAGGACAGTTTTTGCCTGACCTTCATATACCTCCCTGCTAATGCAGAGTGTCAGGTAGTTTTCCTCATTCCAGATCTAGATACCTTCTTGGGGGATGAGGTGATTTGCTCACTTTAAGAGCCAAATGGGCTGCCATCCTGCTCATCGTTTTGAGAATTGCTCTGGCAGGTACAGCCAAAATGAGGGCTGCTCTGTCAGGAAAGATGAAATCATGAAATTTTCCTATATATGGCTGAACATAGAATATATTATGCTTAGTGAAATAAGTCAGAGAGAGAGAGAGAGAGACACGCATGCACAGAATAGTCTCACTCATCTATGGGTTTTAATAAAAATAAAAGACATTATTGAAGTAATTCCCAGAGATGAGAGCTGGAAGGACCTGCTCACGATATACAACTCACCACAAAGAATGGTGAATGCAGTTAGAGAAATAACTACACTGAGAACTATCATAAGAATGTCAATAAGTGAGGGAAGTAGAAAGTAGAAAGCCTGTCTTGAATACAGGCAGGGGTGAGGAGGAGGAGTGAGATGGGGGTATTGGTGATGGGAATGTTGCACTGGTAAAAGGGGGGTGTTTTTTTTTTTTTTTGGTTTTTGGTTTTTGGGTCACACCAGGCAGTGCTCAGGAGTTTTTCCTGGCTCTATGCTCAGAAATCACTTCTAGCAGGCTTGGGGACCACATGGGATGCTGAGATTCGAACAACCATCTTTCTGCATGTAAGGCAAACTTCCTACCTCCATTCTATCGCTCTGGCCCCTTTTTATGACTGAAACCTAACTACAATTATGTTTGTAATCATGGTGTTTAAGTAAAAATATTATTAAAAAATGAGGGCTGCTGCTCTGGGTGTCTAGCCAGTCCAGCACAGTCAGATCTTCCTACAAATAGAAGATATGATAGTAGTTCACCAGATGGTGAACAGTGCGATCAATTAGACTTTCTAGATATTTTGGTTCTCCTTACATCAGAACAATGTGCTAAGACGGCACAGCTCATTCATTCATTAAATTTATCCTACCAAGTAGGCATCCTTTATCCCTTTTATCAGATGAAAAAGGATTAGAAGGATTGAGAAATGTAAACCAGATCATAAAGTCCACTTGTTTATAAAGTTAGGACTGCAAAGCAATAAATCTATTGCTTTCTCTGTGCCATATGATTGTTGGGGGGAAAAAGAATTAAAAAATTAAAAATGGGCTAACATGTTAGAAAAGAAAAATCCTAGTTTAGCTTAAGTATTTTTATGGAAAATTTAATTATATCAACAATGTGATATTAAGTTTCTTGACCAATGGGACACTCGACTCCTTTGGCAACGAGTACTGGCACTTAATGACCATAAGTGTGGATGGTGTATCTTACAACTGAAGCATATTTCCGAGCTTCCTATAAGTAGAGATATGACGTCCTTGACAGAGTATATAGGAAAAGCACTTGAAGTTTACTCATCATCCCTTCCAAATATTTTTAGTTCTAGGTAGAATCCTCATTTAGTTTACTAAGGTATTCTCTAAGATAAAAACTCAGAATGGGTTTAGCACTCCTCTGCTTCTCTCTAATTTGCCTTTTTTGTTGTTGTTGTTGTTTTGGTTTGTTTATTTGGCCACACCTGGTGTTGCTCAGGGGTTACTCCTGGCTCTGTGCTCAGAAATCACTCCTGGCAGGGGACCATATGAGATGTGGGAAATTGAACCCAGGTCCATCCCAGGTTGGCCACTTGCAAGGCAAATGCCCTACCACTGTGCTATTGCTCCTGTCCCTCTATGTAAACTTCTTTTAATAAAATTATGTTTTACTATCTTGCCTCCTCCTGGAATTCTTATCTGTAATGGAAGACAATGAAATCGGAAAGCCTGTGCCAAGGTTAGGAGTAATTTTCTCTTTCCTTAAAAGAGCAATTTTTTATTCTAGCCTGAATCCATGGCTCCTTCAAAACTTGGGTAGTAGGTATCACTTCCTGCATTGTGCAGAACAAGTAGACTACAGGTTTCAGCTTGATTGTTGCCTCCTGGGACTGGTGGGACATGAGAATCCCTGCCACGTAGATGATCTTAGTAAACTTTATCAATCCTGACCCATCCCATGCATTTCCCTGAGTGATTGAGGTGGATTAACAGAGAGGTGAAAGCACTGATTTCTCAAACTAACTTCTTTGATTCACACTTCAACCAAGTCACTGTTATCATTTTCCTGCAAAACACATTTTCTTGCTCCAGCTTGCTTTATAATGCTCCCAAGTGAAGCATTTCCCATTCTAGGAAGAACAAGTTGAACACAGGATTGGCTTAGGAACCACCTTGCAGGAATAGTGAGATATGAGGTCTATATTATGCAGGTGCTTATTATAGACTCACTTTAGAACTAACTTTCTTCAGAAGCTTTCTGGATGACTGAGATTGGTAGAGATGGGAAGCACTCGATTACCTTTTCTAGTAGCTGCCTTTATTCTCCTAGTTCACTTAAGCTACTTGAGGAACCTTACTCTTTCATTGATTAAAGTCTCTTATCCCACCAGCAACAATAGAGAAAATAAAATAGAGGTTAATAAAAGGTAGAAAAGAATAAATAGATTACTATGTAAAGTGTGCAGATTTAAATGCCCAATTGCTGGTTCACACTATTGAGCCTATAAATAGAGTAGGGGCATAGACAGGAGCTCCCTACTCCTGCCTGGAAAGACTAACTTAACATTATCTTATGATTTTCTCACATTTCCCAACTCCACTATTCAGCAGAAGAGTCATCACCCCAATGATCCACACCTAACAAGAATCTCAGAATTCTCTACACAGAAAGGGAGTGGGGCTTTCTTTCTAGGGTGGCTTTCAGCTTTTTCTGTTTCTGCTTAGAAGCAGTGGGCTGGGGTATACACATATCTCCTATGATATTAATTTTAGTGAAAAATAAATGAAAAGAAAGTAAGTACTATCTGAGATGTTGGAATTAAGGCATGGCAAGAAGCCTAACTTTCATCCAACCTGTAGGCCTGCCTCCTGCCCAGGAGACTGCATAAGCAAATAAGTTCCCCTTATCCCAGGATGCTTTCAAAATGACCCAGTGCAGTGAAGGAAGAGGGCTTGAAAATGTCAAATTTGTTAGGCCATGTTATTTATGATCCAACGCAATTCCATTTCTTTGGAAGAACAAAATTCCTTAGTGTCAAGAGTTGAAAATAAAACAAGTCAACTTGAATGGTTTCCAAGCCTTCTATTCCACATACTCTTTCTTTCTTTGAGACCAGAAGGTGCCTAGGCTTTGTCCAAAGACTAAATTGGTCTGAAAAATGCAGTGGAATAAGGAAGCAAAGCAGATATAAGGAAAAAAAGTCAAAGTCAAATGACTTCCTAAGCAGCAGTATTTGAGAATGCCCAGCAGACCACACAACAATTTTCCTGAGCTTAAGTAAAAGTAAAGTGATTTGGATGAAAATAAAACCAAACCAAACTAAACCAAAGAACAAAACCTTAAATCCATGGGAAAACTTCTAACTGCTACCAAGTGCTAGCAAGGCATTTTCTGGCAATCACAGGCCCTCCAGCTGTTTAAGGAACCTGAAGATCACAGATCCAGGCCAGTAGAAGGAGGGATTCCCTATAGAAGAAGCCTTTTTTTTTCCAAAGTGAAAAAGTCCAAGGGAACAAATCTGGGGTATAATTTGTTTCAGGTGCAAAAAGGATTCAGGGGTCTTCACCAGAATTGTGCCTGCTTTTTCACTCTAGACACAAAGGTTCCCAAGTCCTGCCTACATGGACTACAAGGAAAAGGCAACTTGTACCAATCATGGTGAAGGTCCACTCACATATCCAAGATGAGGTAGAGGTCAAATGCACCCATGCAGGTCTTTGTGTCTTCCTGTTTCTCCTGGAGCAAGGATCCTAGGCTGCGGCGGTGGTAGAAACCTCCGTTGTTGGGGCTATGGTTGTGGTGGAGGTTTCTCCAGCCCAGACTGAGATGGTGAAAGTCTAACCAGCTTGGGCGTCTGTGGTGGAAGCTCCTCAAACTCAGCATCGGAGGCAACAATAGTAGCAGGATGAGTGCAGGACTTAGTACCCCAGGACAACTGCTGCTCATTTTCTTGACAGTCCCTGTGGCCCCACTGGACAAGCAATCACTTCAGATCAGCTAAGTTCTGTCCTTCGTGGTCTCAGGGGTGTCCAGAGTTCTCAGCTCCTCCAGCTCCCTTTTTTTAACCAAGTCCTACTGTAAGCCTCCACTCAGATCCTGCCCAATGGTGGATGAGGCCAAATGGCTGACTCTGGGCCCAGGAATCCAGCACATCCAGTGACCCCCAAGCCACCTCCCCCCACCCTCATCCATGAAGAACATAATGCCCTGTTGTGTTCTTCAGGAAGTTGGCATGGTGACTTTGTGACCTATGTCTGTGGCTCTATTCAGTGACTTGCTGGTTGACAATCTTAGGCTGGTGCCTGGCGATCTTTAGAGGTTTTCTAAGATGATTTTATTGAACACTCACGTGTAGTTTATAATATCCTATGGGAAGAATTGCCCTTTTTTTGAGCCTGAGAGAACTTCTTAGGTGGTTTATATCAGGACATCACTATGGGTGATATCATTGTGAGGCCATGGAATTTGAAGAAAAGAGAGTCATAATAAACTTTTGCTTCACACTAAAGTCACCCAGGGGATGCTAGGATCTAGAAGGAAAGAGGATTGTGCAAAGCCGCTAAAGGTGTTTGTTTATGAATATTGGGCATTCTAGCCATCAACTACTTAAAACCATACCTTTAAGTTTCAGTAAATTGTTATGTGTTAACTTTCATGGATTTGTTGTCACTTCATTTTCAAGACACCAAAGTGTGCAATAGCCTTCTTTATATTCATGTCATTTCTAGCACTTCACTAACTTCTTGCTCATTTGCTTTGAAATCAAAGGCCAAAATTTTGTTCTATCTTAATGTTCCCTGGTTTTGTTTCTCCTGATCATAGTACAACTCCTGCCAGGCAATTGCTTTATTTATCTATAGAGTACAGAAGAGAGAGATTGTTACTTGCCTTTTTCTCTCATGTTTTTCACTTAACATGCTCTCCAGTTCCATCAAGCTGCAGTGCACAGCAAGATTTTATCTTTTATTACAACTATATAATACTTAACTGAATTTACTCAGTCTTAATACAGATTAGTACAACCATTAATCTGCCATGGAACATTTGGATTATTTCCATATCTTGACTATTGTACCTAGTGTTGTGATGAACATTATTGCGCATATATCTTTTTAAATAAATGGTTTCTTATTCTTGGTATAGATTCCAAGACTGGGAACAATGGTTAATATGAAAGCTCTATGTTACTTAAAATTTATTTTTAACATTGGTTTATAGAGTCACTTATAATATTTCTAGAATTCAATATTCTAACACCAAACCCACCACCACTGTAATATTCCTTCTAGTTTCCCAACCTCCCTGAAGCCTGCTACTTATCAGATATGAATAATTTGCTTAATTTTTCTTGATACAATTAAATGGTAATGGAATCATTAAAAACACTTTTTAAGGGACTGGAGAGATAGCATGGAGGTAAGGCGTTTGCCTTTCATGCAGAAGGACGGTGGTTCAAATTCCGGCATCCCATACGGTCCCCTGTGCCTGCCAGGGGCGATTTCTGAGCATAGAGCCAGGAGTAACCCCTGAGCGCTGCTGGGTGTGACCCAAAAACCAAACCAAACCAAAACAAAACACCTTTTAAAGGAAAATTCATAAAAATTGTCGTACATTGCAATGGGGTTATCACACCATTGTCTGAAGTTTATTAAGCTGTTTATTGGTTATTCTGTATTGTTTTATTTGTTGAGCTTTTGTGCCTTCTAATTTAATTTCACTTCTAATTTGGTGTATTGCTACTGAGAAGCCAGTATTAAAAGTATGAGGATGTCAGATGGTCCAGGATTTCGAGAATCTGTGGAACTGGGCTGATGAGTTCATATGACAACAGCAGTGGTTCATGGATGTGGCTGCCAGGACTTCTGTAAGTACATAGGTGTGTGTGTGTGTGGGGGGGTGGATGCAGCCTACCCTGGCTCCAAACTCCCTAGAGATGTCAGTCACAGAACTGGCAGACCTGGAATTTTGAGCGACTAAGAATCTCTGCAGAGATTAGTGAAAAATCAGTAAATCTGGGTCATTGGCATAGCAGCAGTTGTAGGATGGTCTGTGTGTGAGTTGCCAGAGCTCCAAAAGAGAGGGGGAACTTTTCCTGCCCCACTCACAAGGGGCCCCAATGTGATGAGCTATGAGACCATTTTATCTATGAGTTTTACTGCTAGTTTTGCCTCTCTTTTGAGAGTTAGATGAGTCTGTGGCAATGGATATTAGGAAAGACATTGCGGTTGGCTTCCTATATTGCTTTTTATTTTATTTTTTTAATATAAACTCGTTATTTAAGCATCATGATTACAAACATAATTGTAGTTGGGTTTCAGTCATTAACAGAACACCCCCTTCACCAGTGTAACATTTCCACCACCCTATATTGCTTTTTAAATAAGTATTCATGCTGTTTTCATATAGGCTGAACCAAATGAGTCACACCAACAGTCAAAGGTCACTTTAAAATTTTTATTACAACATAACCATATATATATAAATTTGAAACTACATTATAGCTCATACCATTAAAGATAATTTAGTCTACAGTCCCAAGAAGCTTAGGCAGACAGAGTGGCAGTGGGGTCCTCTTCATGAACAAAAGAGCCATTATTATATATAGGTCAGTGTGCTCCAAGAAGAATCAATGAGTCAAATTGCTACACAAAAAAACACTGCAAGGTCACAATGGAAAAGCAAAGCAGGAGCCCACCAGACTCCTAAATATATATGTACCCAATGTGGGACCAGCAAAATACTTAAAACAACTGCCAATAGACTTGAAGAAAGATATCAATAGCAACAAAATAGTAGTTGGAGAATTCAACTTCACTCTCTCACCTCTTGATAGATCAAGCTGGCTAAAATTCAATAAGCTGAATTTGATCAAGCTGGCTTTGAGGAAGAAATGAAAAAGAGAGGTTAGTATATATAACTTTTTATTACCCAAAGCAGAATATGTATTCTTTTCTGAATTAAACTGCATATTGAGCAACAAAATGTACTTTCATAAAATCAAGATGATAGAAACTATATTTTCAGACCACAATGCACTAAAAATAGAAGTGAATTATCAACTTAAATATTATAATACAGCCATATATATAAATTTGAAGCTTCATTATGGAATCTTCCCATTAAAAATAATTTGTATACAGTGTATACCAAGTGGGGAGAAGACATGAACAGAAACTTCCTCCAAGAAAAAAAATACAGATGACCAAAAAATCCACATTAAAATCCACATAAAAATGATCCACATTATCACTTATTTTTAATAAACTTTATTTATTGATTGATAATTTGGTTTTTGGGCCATACCCAGAGGTGCTCATGGGTTACTCTTGGCTCTGCACTCAGAAATCACCTCTGCTCGAGCTGGGGGACCATATGGGATGCCAGGAATCAAATTGGGTCCCTCCCTGGTTGGCTGCATGCAAGACAAATGCCCCACCTGCTGTGCTATCTTTCCAGCCCTCACATGATCACTTATCAGGGAGATGCAAATCAAAACAACAATCAGGTATCTCACAGAGACTGGCATCAAATGACCAAGAACAACCAGTGCTGGAGCATATGTGAGGAAGATACGCTCATTCACTGAGGGTGGGAATGTCAACTAGTTCAGCTGTTTTGGAATAATGTATGGACATTCCTCAAAAGTTAGAAATTGAGGGCCCGGAGAGATAGCACAGCGGCATTTGCCTTGCAAGCAGCTGATCCAGGACCAAAGGTGGTTGGTTCGAATCCCGGTGTCCCATATGGTCCCCCGTGCCTGCCAGGAGCTATTTCTTAGCAGACAGCCAGGAGTAATCCCTGAGCATTGCTGGGTGTGGCCCCAAAACAAAACAAAACAAAAAAAAATTAGAAATTGAGCTCCCATAAGACCTAGCAATACTGCTTCTGGGAATATATTCTAGAGGCCTCAAAACACAATGCAGAAAGGTCTGCATATCTATGTTGCAAAAAAACTCACAATATCCAGAATTTGGAAAAATCTAATGTGACCAAGAACAAAGGATTGAATAAAAGAACTGGGGTACATCGGTATAATGGAATATTATGCGGCTCTAATGAAAAGTAAAACCATGGATTTTTTTTTTTTGCTTGGTCAATAAGTTTATTGTTGTCTTTGAAAAATTCTCATAAAAAATCATGGTAATTTTTAGTCTCGGCAGTCTTCTCCTGAGCTCTGAGGAAACTTGCTTTCTTCTGGGCTACTCGATTTTTCTTCTGGGCAAGAGACATTTTGGGACGGTTCCACCTCTTCTTTTTAACTTCTCTCTTAGGCTTTTTCTCATAGACAGGGTTTTTCCTTATAGCTGCATGAGCTTTCTTATCCATCTGAAACAAAGCAAAGCAAACAGTACTTGGTTTCCTTTCATATGCCCTAAACATAATACACATGTCTGGAGTGATGTTGTTCTTTATGTACTGAGAAAACTGTTTCTTGTAGGGATCTTCATCTTCTTTCATTAGGTAATGCATATAGTCTGCTACATTCTGCCCCATAATGTGTTTCCGTTTTACTTCAGCACTGAATTCCTTACTTTCCGAATCATACCTAGGGAATCGTTTGGTACTGTGAGGGATAGATAAGCCTTCATCCAGAGCTCCTTTCAGGGCACCAAAAACTTTGTTTCCAGTAGTAGTTCTGGCAAGTCCTGCATCCAAATAGCAGGTTTTCCATCAATGCTTTCCACATTATATTCATCTCCAATGACCTCCACTTGGCCTTCATAAATCTTGTCCATGCCAAATCTATTGAGAAGCCGGCGGGCCAGCAGCAGGCTAGTACAATAGGCTGCAGCATAGTTTGTCAGGCCAACCTTCACACCATACTTTGGAAGCTCATGAGCATTTGCTGCACAAACTATCCTTATATATGGGCATAAGCAATCTGACAGATGCTATCTCTGTTGGTTACCTGGACTATCATCCTGTACTTGGGTGTATTGTATTTATTTTTATCCTGGATCACCAAACGTTTCCGAGCATAGTAATCCGTTTTGCCCTCTCGCCGACTTCTAAATTTCACTTGTTATCTCTTGAAGTATGCCTTATTCTTGACGACTTTGACAAACCCCATCCTGCGGGAACAGAGACCAACGTCCATGCCTTCACACAGACACCAGGCCAAGCAGCCCTCTGGGGGTGGGGGGAGAAAAGCAAAATCATGGATTTCTTTATACACAAATGGATATGGAGAGTATTATGTTGAGCTAATGAGTCCAAGGGAGAGGGAGAGATAGAATGGTCACACTTATTTATGGGATATATAAAAATCTTGTTCATGGTAATTTCTGATATAAAAACTGCCTTTATTCAAAGGTACTGAGGTACATGAGGGAAATGGATAAGAAAGGGGGAGAGTAGCATATTCAAGAGAACACAAGTTTCTTCAAAGGTGGAGAAAGCCCCAATACATAAACCAGTATGATAGTAGAAAAGGCCACATTTTATGCAAACACATATACTCAGGTACCATGTGCATTAGCCCAAAGAGTACATTTGCCATGCATGGTAAGTATTTTGGTCCTCCAAATTTCTCTCTATAATATAGCATTTTGCACTATATACAGTCATGAAAATTTGAAACAAAAAAAAGCATTAGTCAAACTCCCCTTCCTTCTTTAGCTTTATTGGGTAGTTTAAAATTACACTTCCATTTTTTTAAGATTTCAGTTGCTTTATTTATTTGACTTCTAAAAACTGATTGCAATAAAGAAAATACACTTGTTTAATATAAATTCAAAAATAGCATTTGAGTTATTTAAAATAATTTTTTTTGAATTACAAGTCTTTTACAGTTATATTTAAGGTATATAGCAACAGTGAATTAGGGCAATTCCCACCACCAATGCTGACCTCCTCTACCACTGTTCCCAGTATGCATCCTATACCTCCACCCTTAGCCTCCTAAACTGCTAGTGTAGGAGGCTCCTTTTGTGAATAGCTTGTTGTAGTTTGGATCTCTTGATTCTATTGTCGTTGACTTCAGGTTGGGAATTTAGGTCTTGTCATTTTTTATTTCCACTCAAAAAATAACATTTGATTTCTGTAGAAATACATTTCTTTGTAATTCCTGAATAGCTCCAAATTAAGCTAAAGTCTGAGCAGAGATGTTTGCTCTGGATTTTAGGTTTAGTCTTGGGAAAAATGTGTTCAAAATGTTTACATTCACTCACTGTATATCCAACATTAAGGCTTTGATGAAGTTATTTCTGTTTCAGTTTTAATCAGAACTTCTCTCAGAAAGCCAACTCTTATTTATTTTGTTTACTCTCACTCAACTATATGCAATACAGTCTGATATAGATGTTACTTGATGTTATTTAATAGCTACTGAGGTCAGATAATCCAAGGCCATCATTATGCTAAAATTAAAGATATTTATCAAAGTTCAGTCACTTCCAGAATATGGAAACATATTCAAGAAATCTAAAATGAGTCTACTGGTTTGACTCAACACTTCCCATTCATTAATTCCTGTTCACCAGTGGTGTGGAAAGAGAGTTCATTAACAAAGTATTATAAATAACACATCTACCAAACTAAATAGGATTTCTTTTTTTGTATTTAAATGCATTAAACTGATTTCCCCTCAACCCCTTTTATATAGCAAGTAAGCTCATTGGCCTGAGAATAGCTTCTATTTGCCAACCATTGGCCAATGAAGAGAATTCAGAGAAAAACAATATAATATTAGAAAAAGGAGGGTGTGACAAAGGAAAATAATTAAGCTGTAGTAGTCTCAATCGTGTATTCCCACCACAGTGGGAATGTGTTGGCCACAGTGATAACAGTTAACTTCACTTTTCTTGCTGCTGTTGATGGCTACATGACCAATTTCACCACACTTACTTCACCACACTTCACTTTGGTGTCCAAATTCTCTACAAGAGTTGCACTTCTGTTCATTGGCTTGAGTGACATAGTCATGAGCCAGATGGCTTGGTTTGCCACAGTTGCAGCAGCTGCTTTCACTCTCTCTTGTCTTCTTCCAGTCCTGGGCAATGTGGCCATCTCTACTTCAGGCATCATCCTCCTGAAGATCACAAGCAAGATGACCAGACTTACCACAGCTGCAACAGATGTCTGGAAGAGACGAGGAAACAAACTGCAAACCTCTATCAGAGGTAAAAATCATCTCTGCATGGCTTCTCATACTACAAGCATGGCCTCCACTGGTGGGACATTCACGGGCCCAGTGGCTAGATCGTCCACACTTGAAGCACCGATTGCTGCTCACGGTTGTAGTTATGTCTTGAGCATCTGAGTCGGCCCGCAGGTTAAAAGAGGCAGAGCTGCAAGGCAGTGGCTATTTCTTTTCAGAGTTCTTGCCTGCACTTGGCCCCACATAAGCCACTGTGCAAGGCGCAGTCCATGGTCACTTAAAAATATTTGAGTTTATCATTAGTTCAGGAGTTTTTGATACATAATAATGGGAGGCTCTCTATGTCCTTTTCTGGTTTTGATATTAGATAGTATTTCCATAATTCATTAAGGAGTGCAGCTGGAGAGACAGTATAGCAGATAGGGAGATATATATCTAGGCAAGAACAAGAAAACATCAGATGGAGGCTCCAGCAGGAAGTGAATTTCTGCAATCCAGCCATTGAAATAACCATATTGTCACTTGATGTTAAATTCTGGCCTCTAGGTCTGTAAAATAATAATCTCAATCTTTATTTATTTATTTGTTTGTTTTTCGGGCCACACCCATTTGATGCTCAGGGGTTACTCCTGGCTAAGCGCTCAGAAATTGGGGAGACCATATGGGACGCCGGGAGGGGGGGGGATCGAACCATGGTCCTTCTTTGGCTAGCGCTTGCAAGGCAGACACCTTACCTCTAGCGCCACCTCGCTGGCCCCTGTAAAATAATAATCTATTGTTTTCCACCTAAGCTGTGCTTTATTAGGGCAAGACTGAGCAGACAAACACTGAATTCTGCTTCTATTTCTTTATTTCTAAGTTTGTTTTTGTTTTTATGCCATACTCAGACGTGCTCAGGAATCTCTCTTGGTTGTGTTATTATATGGGGTTACTGATTTGGGGATCAAACCTATATTGGCTGTTTAGATAGAAAAACATTTGTTTGTGGTTTTTTTGGGAGAGGGGATTGGATACTACTCAGGGATGTTCAGGGTTTACTCCTGGCTCTGCACTCAAGCATTAGACCTGGTGGGCCTGAAGATCAAATAGGGTCCTAGATATCAAATCCAGGTTCCCTGTGTGGAAGGAAAGTGCCGTATATGCTATACTATTGTACTATTTTGTGCTGTAACATTGTACATATTTCCTTCTCTGTAGTTAAAGCTTTAAATATTTTCATTCCTTTTTTATATAACTAAAATCCAACTACAAATGTGTGTAATCATGCTTAATAAAGATACTTATAAAACAAAAGATAATTTCTTTCTTTCTTTAACTTTGTCTTTATATTATAAAATTACTTCAGTATTTTTCATTAACACTGGAAAGTATTCAAGATTTATTAATGTATCAAATGCAAATATTTCCTTCATTGTTAGACCTGAGCGGTATTCTTTGGTATATTTTGAGCAAATTTTTCTAAGCCATCCCTGATTAATGCATATGTAGGTTGCTTTCTTGTCTTAGATAATATATACATGACTTGTTAATACTGAGTAATCATGAGGTTGAAGATATTTGTATTGTTTAATGAATGTGTTCAATTCAATATATATATTTTAAGTG
Organism: Suncus etruscus; assembly: GCF_024139225.1. Taxonomy (NCBI): domain Eukaryota; kingdom Metazoa; phylum Chordata; class Mammalia; order Eulipotyphla; family Soricidae; genus Suncus; species Suncus etruscus. The sequence continues at coordinate 30,539,607 of NC_064864.1, forward strand.
AAATTTTATGATATGCCAGGTATTTTATAATATTTGAAGAAATCAGACTCATTGTTTCATATAGTAAATATTTTCTTACCAAGTTTCCCAGGGTACCCTTCTCTCCTCATTCTTTTTTTTTTTTTTTTTTTTTTTTTGGTTTTGGGGCCACACCCGGCATTGCTCAGGGGTTACTCCTGGCTGTCTGCTCAGAAATAGCTCCTGGCAGGCACGGGGGACCATATGGGACACTGGGATTCGAACCAACCACCTTTGGTCCTGGCTCCGCTGCTTGCAAGGCAAATGCCGCTGTGCTATCTCTCCAGGCCCTGCTCATTCTTACTAGCATTTTAAAAATTTTTTTATTTTGACCAAAGTATATTACAAATCTTTCACAGTAATTTTTTAGGTACACAGTGACATTGAATCAGGGGCATTCCCACCACCAATGTTGTTCTCCTCCTCCCCTGTTCCCAGCATGCATCCTATATCCACCTCCTTTACCCTTCGGGTTGCTAGTATAAGTGGTTCCCTCTGTGTCTAGCATGTTGTAGATTGGGTGTTTATTCTATTGTCATTGGCTTTGGATTTGGTGTTTAAGTCTGACCATTTTTTATTTCTACTTAATGTTCATGTGACTATCTGGTCTTGGTACCCTCCACTATTTCCCCCTCAGTTTGTGAGGTGGAACAAGATTCTCACCAGCATTTTTAAGAAATGACAATCATCCTAACAAATCTGAAGTGATACCAAATTGTAGTTTTCATTTACATTTTCTAAAAGATTAATGATTCCAAGTACCCTTTGATAAATCTATTGGTCCTTTTAAAATCATGTTTCTAAGATCATCTATCTGAATAGACGGCCAAATTTTAAAAGTCATAAATTAAATCAGTTTTATATGTTTATCTTATATTTTGAAGATGAATTCTACTATAGTATCATTGGAACAGTGATGGTATTGTAAATTCTCTAAAGATGAACTTGGAAAAATTGGAAATTTCCTCAATTTACTAAAATGACAAAAATTAACTGTAAATGAGGAGTGAAGACAGTATTACACATATATACTTTTTGATAAGATACAATACAGCACAGAAGACAGTATTACACATATATACTTTTGATAAGATACAATACAGCACTTATTTTTTTAAAACTTTATTTATTTATTGATTGATTGATTAGTTGGTTATTGGACCATACCCAGCAGTGCTCAGGGATCACTCCTGGCTCTGCACTCAGAAGTTACCCCTGGGGGACTATATGGGATGGTGGGAATCGAACCGGGTCCCTCCAGGGTCGGCTGCATGCAAGGCAAATGCCCCACCCCTGTGCTAAGATACAATATTTTTCAATAAAATGTAACAAATACATTTGTTAAATGTAAACAACTATTTATAAATGATGACATTTATTAAAGATAAAAATTGATACATGGTAGTTTAAAAAAATTGTGATTTACAAAGTTATTCATAGTAAAGGTCTAATACAATGTTTCAGCACCAATCACAATATCAGTGACAACCTAGCCTTCACCAATGTCCCCTGAGTCCATACCATACCTCTTCCCTTCCTAATCTGCCTTCCTAGTCTGTTATCATAGCAGATACCCTTTTAAGTCTGGTCATTAAAATTTGGGTCTTAACGATTTCATTGCTGTTGACTGCAGTTTGGATATTTAGTTCTATCCTTGACACTACCAACACATCTCAGTCCTCCCAAAACCTGCCCACTGTTATTTCACACCAGCAATTCCACTTTTAGGTATTTATTTCTAGAACAGAAAAACATTCATTCAAAAAGACATATTAACATCACTCTTTATAGCAGAACTAATACAAAAGTTAAGAGTAGGAATTAGCCTAGATGTACAAAAGATGAAGATGTAGTATATTTATATACATATACATGTATATATCTATATATCTATATATATCTATATATATACAATGAAAAACTACATAGCTTTCAGGATAATAGAATCATAAAGTTCCCTGCAATAGCACATGGCATATAGAGCATTGCACATATAACCAGGTTATATGTACATAAGGTCAGTCGAAAATTGACAAAAGTGATCTCTAAACACAGATCCAGGAGAAAATCCTGATCACCACTAGGTGCGGCCCAAAAAAGGTGTTTAGAATTTATTTCAAAGAGGATAACTTGGCAAAATGACTGTCTTGGCTGATATAAGTTTGTTTCCAGTGCCTCAAATAGTTCCTGGAGCCCACCAAGACTAGTACCTGACCACAGAGCCAGAAGTAGTGATCTCTGAGCAATGTTGGGTGTGGACACAAAACCAAAATAATAATAATAAAAATCAATCATATGAGTGCATTCTAGCTCTTGATGTTAGAATAATAGGTTGTGTAGAAGACTATATCCACTGAAAAGTTGAGATACATCTGTAATAATACTCACCAGATACAAACTGACTTCATGAACAGTAGTAAACTACAATTTCTATTGGCAGTAGAACAAGACCCAACATATATTTCCCACTCAGCACACAAGGATCTTTGAAAAAAATAAACATTTTTTTAACCTTGGATTATGGGTATGGGATTCATTAAGGTGTCTGGCATATTGGTTGCTCAGCGGCTGCTGTCAGTGGTAGCGTTCTTGAAGGAGGCAGAAAACATATGGCTTTGGGCTGTGGAATCAAGGTACAGGTGTTGATGGGCAGGTGCACTTGACTGGGTTGAAGGCAGAGTTTTGGAGAGCAGGGCCTTCTTATAATTTTTATGCATTTTCCCTGAAGCAAAGAGAAGAGAGAGGATGTTACTAAGAGATTCTTGATATTGGAACCATAAGATTGGGTTTCTTTGGCCCAAGCCCTCAGACTAGGACACATCAAACTCAAAGATTGACCTTTCTAAGTGACCTTGCTTTAATTAGTGCTGGTCTCTGAAAATTTTCCTACAAGATTTGTTATTGGAAGTCTATTCAGCCTTAATTGTTCTGATTCTGAGCTCACTTGGTCCAGACTTACTCTCATTTAATCACTTTGTTTTAATTTTTCAGGAGCAAGGACTAGGTAAAAAAACCTGCAAAGATCCAAGGTTTGCACAGCCAGTCTGGGTGAGTGGGAGGGAAAGGTGAGCCAAGTTTATGATTTCAGTTTTGAGAATGTGGGTAAGAATCAGGATGTAGGATTGTGAGTCCAAATCTCAGCCAGACTTTTGGTGTCATCCTAGAACTTTTGATAAATGAGAATTGTCTTGAGAAGACAGAGTTTGAACACAGGAAACAGAGAGTTTGTTGTAGGGAGCATGAGGAGCCAGAGTGATAATATAGCAGGTAGGCACTTACCTGCCTTGTATGTGGCCAACCCAGTTTCTCTCCCTAGCACTGTCTATGGTTCCCCAAACCTAAAAAGTGTCATCCCTGAGTACAGAATCAGGAGCAAGCACGAGTATTGATGGTGTTACTCCACCTCCCTCCAAACCCAAAACAAACAAAAGGCAGAGGACAGAAAAGTGGTTTGTAATGGCTAATTGGTACATAAGTTATTGAGAAACCTATGAATAAAGAATGATCTATGAAAAGAACCATGTATCTGTGGCAGGTTTTAATTCCCAGGTCTGCACAGTCTCATGGAAGACCATAAAGATTCTACCCAAGATTCTATGTCTTGACCGCTTTGTGGTCACTATCACATATCCTACTGGATGCCTACCATTGACTTGAAGATGCTATGACCAGTCTCTAGGCCAACAGCAGAGGAGACACAGAGACTCTAAGGAGCACTCTAAGGGGCCTTGACTCAAGGATATTTGAGTAGATTCTGCTAGATCTAGTGATTGAGTGAGCCATGATGTCTGAGCAGTGTCAAAGAGAACAGGAGAACTATCTTGTTAACTTCCCTGAACTGGAATCTTTAAGGAAAAACAGGAGGATAAAGAAGTCTGGGGACTCTTTGTCATGAAGCACATTTCTGATGATCAATTCACTTTTTCTTTCTTTCTCTTTTTTGATTTTTGGGTCATACCTGGAGACACTCAGAAGTTACTCCTGACTCTGCACTCAGAAGCTGCTCCTGGCAGGCACAGAGGACCATATGGGATGCTAGGATTCAAGTCACTGTCCATTCTTGGATCAGCTGTGCTCAAGGCAAATGCTCTACAGCTGTGCTATCTCTCTGGCCCCCAATTTACTTTTTACACAGTTTAATATATGCTTACGAATCTTCCATGAAAATGGATTGAACTTCCATATCATTTAATTTTTCTCCAAATTTCCATTACCAATATTGCTCACATATTGTGAAACCTGATGTTTATGAGAGACCTTGTTCTGCAGCCTTGATGAAAGAGATCTTAATCTACATAAAATAGGTCAATACAACTTCTAACTTGTAAAACCACTTCCTAAATGTAAAAAAATTACTTGACCTTGTTATCAAATCCTAGATCAAGGTTTCCTGATGCACAGTAAGAAATTTTTTAAGAATTTTAAGAAGATACTCGAAACCACTTACCTTGCATCTAGGATGACGCACTATCAATGGTATCTGGTTGCAAGTTTGAATGTAGTTACACAAGGAATCCAGTTTTTCCTGAAAAGCAGATGTGGACAGAAGCTCTGAGATTGGTCGTTGCCTCCCTTGTCAGAGCTTTACCTGAGGCTCTGTCCCTACTATCTTTCTGAGAAAGACTTCAGTTTCTATTCAAAATACACTGTATATAATAGATTGCTTTGCAATTTGCAATTTGCAACAAATCCACATGTTGATATAGGAGGGCAATCCAGAAAAATTAAAAAATTTGAGAAGTTAAGTGGTGGATAAGGAATAAAGAAGCATGAAGGGGAAGTATGATGTGAGTATGAGGACTTGTGTAGAAGTTGATGAGAGAAGGGTATGCTTTGGGGGCCTGTAAGAAGAGAGCGGAGCACCCATACCCTATTCTGACCAAATACCAGAATCTGGAAAGAAAAGCAACAGAGAAGAGACTCAACATTTTCCATGGACCCTGACTATTGATCCTGATTTTGGGAGTATTAAACATCTACTCTTCAAGGACCTAGTGCTGGGGGCTCGGGTTAGTCCCCATGAGTTGCAATAAGCCCCTTGGTAAGTATATATATATATATATATATATATATATATATATATATATATATACACACACACACACACACACATATACACATATATATATACACACACATATGTTTGGATTTTTTCTGTCATTCACTCACATTTGGCTATTGGAGAAAGTCATGGTTTAGTGTCAACATGACATTTGAAGCTCCCTAAAGGAAGTAATAGATCCTCTCATGATAGAGACAGGAGCAGACATTTTCCTTCCTTAACACTGGCTACTTTGGACTTTTCTATGTGTAAAAATAGGTCAACTCTGAGCTTAGTTTTACTCACCAAGTGAGACCATTTACTTTCTGGGCCTGATATTTTCTGGACTGCCTTCCAAGTAACACTATCACCCATGTTAGAGTCAAATGCTAGAACATGTAACCATTGCATTGACTACTGTGTGAGCTTTTGAGGAACAGTGGATGTGAATAGTTTTTCAGATCACTGAATTGAAAAATATCTTGATTTTTCTCTGACATTAGTGCTATCTTTGTTTTGCAAGTTCTTATATTTATCCTATCAGTGAGATCTAAGGCTTACTGTTGAGCTTTAAATGTTGACAGATTCATTGAGTACAGAATGCATTATCCTAAGTCAGCACCCATAGCAGAAATTTAGACTGATTCAAAGGGGTATTCATATGCTGGACCAGCTTAGATTTAATGGTCAGAGCTTGAAATTTCAATTTTTGATTTTCCCTGTGTAAAAGGTAGAGGAAGGGTCTCTAAGAACCAAGAAGTCAGAGTCTATAGCTCCTTGTTAATCCCATATATTATCGCAATTGCTCCAAGTCTGTGCTGCAGAAAACATTTCCATCTCATTTCACAGCTCTAGTTGTGGGTCACAACTCCCCCCCATAGCTCCCTTCTCACCTCCATCCGTCTTATGCTTTCTTCCTGGCACACACAGGGGACAATCAACAAGGGTTGTATCTTCCGTGGCTGTTAGGAAGGGAAAAAAGATCTACTTTCCTGTCTGGCTGTCCCTGGAATAGACGGACATTTTCACATCACCTGTCTAGTCTTAAGCACTCAGGAATGATTTAAAGGATACTTTGGAAAAGTTGAGGACCCCTGAGTAACACAGCTATAGAAATTTTCCCATGCAACACATAGACATACAACAGATTTGATCAATTTGAATTTCGCACAAACAACCTCAAAATTCCATTCTGTGTCTGTGTACCCTAAGCACTTCCTGGAGCAACATGCTCTTTATCTGCATAGGATAAGGGAGGGCTGTTATTCTAATAGGAGTCAGGAGTTCCTTCACCTGACTGGCATGTCAGCTTAGAATAACACTGAACACAGGTTTATGACAGTGAGGTCCGTTTGTCTCAGGATCCACCCTCAATTCTGTTCCTTAGAACAGCAAGTCTCTGCTCTGCTGATTACTACGGACTGATTGGGTTCCCTTCCAGTGTGCACACCTGACTTTAGGGCCTGCTGTTCACTTGGCCTATGTCCTTCTCACAGTCCCTTGTCTTAGCCTGCTGTCCCAAAGACAAAAACAACCCCAAACTTCCCATCTGTCTAGAATTTTTAACTGAGCACATTATTGAGGCTATATTACTCTTCAGAGTCCAGTTGAGTAATAAGGTGCCTGCAGCATGCAGATGTGTTTTATTGAAGCTCACTGGCCCAGGATCATTAAGTGACTGAGAAGGCCCAGGGTAATATTTTGTGAATCCCATGCCCTCTCTGGCTGGAATCCCTTTAGCCTTTCTTTCTAAAACCTTTTCCTGCTGACATTGATATACATGTATGTGGGGAATACAATGTCACAGATATTCAGAAGGTCTCTGTGGGGGCTGGAGTGGTGGCGCAGTGGTAGGGTGTTTGCCTTGCATGCAGCTGACTTAGGACAGACCGCGGTTCGATCCCCTGGCATCCCATATGGTCTCCCATGCCAGGAGCAATTTCTGAGCACATAGCCTGTAGTAACCCCCTGAGAGTCACTGGGTTTAACCCCAACCCCCCCACCCCCCCAAAAAAAAGAACAGAAGGTCTCTGTGAAGTCCAGTCTGCAAATCAGGTCTACTGACAACATTTGCAAGAAAACCAGAAAACCAGAAATACTTACATGACAATCTATTGTATCTTTTCTGCATGCCTAGAATAAATAAGAGATATAATCACAGGCTGTTTAAGGGGTGTTAAGTTTTCTGGTTGATACAAACTGGCATTGGGTTATTTAACGGTGAGATAAAGAGTGGCTTTTGTTATCCACCAAGATGCTTATTGCCTTTGGGTCTTTGATCATCATAATGAATCTGCTTCTTCTGGATCTATTTTTCTCTTGTCATTGTACTTATGGATTCTTTCTCCTAAATCTATCCCCTGCTTGTATCTTCACAAACTTAAAAAAATATATTTATTTAAGCACCATGATTACAAACATGTTTGCAGTTGGGTTTCAGTTATAAAAAAGGATACCACCTTTACCATTGCAACATTCCCACCATCAATGCCCTCTCTCTTTCCTATCCCAACTCTTGCCTGTATTCAAGACAGGGATTCTATTTTGATAATTCACTACAATTGTCATGATAGTTGTCAGTGTAGTTATTTCTCTATTTGCACTCACCACTCTTTGTGGTAAGCTTCATATCATGGGCTGGTCCTTCCAGCCCTCATCTCTTTTGTGTCTGGGTATTATTACAATACTGTCTTTTATTTTTATTAAATACCATAGATGAGTGAGACTATTCTGTGTCTATCTCTCTATGACTTATTTCACTCAGCATAATAGTTTCCATGTCTATGCATGTATAGGAAAATTTCATGACTTCATTTTTTTCCTGATATCTGCATAGTATTCCATTGTGTAAATGTAGCACAGTTTCTTTAGCCACTCATCTATGGTTGGGCATCTGGGTTGTTTTTAGATTCTGACTATTGTAAATAGCACTGCAATGAATATAGGTGTGCAGAAGGCATTTTCGTATTGTGTTTTTGTATTCCCAGGGTATAGCCCTAGGACTAGGGATGTGGATCTTTTCTTTTCTTTTCTTTTTTTTCAGATGGGTAGAAATTTCTAATAGGATAGAAACTCCAAGCACCATAGTTGTCTACATTTTTCAGGGAGAAGTGTTCAAATCAAGTGGAAGTTGAGCAACACAAAGCCTTGACTATCCATGACAATAAAGAAACAGCAACAATGGAAACAACTGTTTAGAGTGAACAGGTGTGTAATCAACCTTTTACTATAAATACCAGTAATAATGTCTTATTGTACTTATCCACAGATACAGATGAAGAATATGATTGGAAGCCAGAGACTCCAGCAGCAGTGATTCCTAACAATATGTTTTTAGTTCTTATTTTTATTTAAATACTTTAATTACAAATATAATTATGGTTGGATTTCAGTCATGTGAAAAATACCCCCCTTCACCAGTGCAACATTCCCATCCCCAATGTTTCAAATCTTCTTCCTCCCCACCCCACCCTATACTCTAGACAGGCTTTTTACTTCTCTTATTCATTCACATAGTTCTCAATGTAGTTATTTATCTAACTGCACTCACCACTCTTTGTGGTGAGCTTCATGTAGTGAGCTGGAACTTCTAGCCCTCCTCTCTTTTCTCTCTGAAAATTATTGCAAGAATGTCTTTTCTTTTTCTTTTTTTCTATTTTTAATTAATTTTTTATTTTTAATTATGAGAACAAAGATGCAAAGAAAGAGGACAAGGTAAAGTTACAGTGGAAGGACAATCACCCATAAACAGAATTCTCAGTAGTTCCATTGCTGATATCTTAACTTTGAACTTTCAGACAAAGAACATTAAGAAAAATAAAACAGAACCCATGTACAATTACGTTGTCCCTCAAGTCCCCAGAATGTAGTACATAATATTTCTTAGCAGCACACAAAGCGATCTAAAGACATAAAACTTATGTAACTCCTTAAACATTAAAGGCAAAGTACTTTTTTACATTTTTATACACATGCATATTAGTTTAAGTTAACCTCAAAAATTTAAGTGGGTTGTTTTTCTTAAGGATTAGAGTCAAAGGAGCACAGTAAAAACGGTGTTAGAGTGGCAACTATTGTTTGCATAGGCCCACCAAAATATGAAGGACATGGAAAGGAAAAGCCTTGGCCTAAATATGAAGGACATGGAAAGGAAAAGCCTTGGCCTAAATACAAGGAGACCCCTACCTCTGAAGTTTCCTGGCATAAGATCAACTCTAGGCTCCAGGCAAACTAGTTTGTTCAATCCAGGTCATTGTCTGTAGTGCCAATACACTTTTATTTTTCACACAGTCTCTGTTGTTGGTATCATGTTTCTGTATTAAAGATCCTGGAACCTGCATATCCTATATTGCAGTCAGGATGGTACAGAGCGTCCTCTCATTTCACTTCACAATTACAGGGCAATGCAGAGAACCCTGTCCTGTAAGCAGGTCGTTGTTGTTGTCAAGTCTTCTTAGTGCTAAGGGAAGTAAGTCTCTTTTGAGCAGTCAATGTCAGAGCCGTGGTAGGGTTTTCCCTGGTGGATCATTTTTTATATGCCTTTTGGTCATTTGTATTTATTCTTTGAGGTACTGTCTATTCATTTCATTTTCCCATTTTTTTGATGGCATTAGATGTTTTTCTTTCTTGTTAAGTTCTGTCAGAATCTTGTATTGGGTTCACCTGTCTAGTCTTAAGCACTCAGAAATGATTTAAAGGATACTTTGGAAAACTTGAGGACCTCTGAGTAACACAGCTGTAGAAATTTTCCCATGCAAAACCTAGACATACTACAGATTTGATCAATTTGAATCTCACACAAAAGATCTCAAAATTCCATCCTGTGTTTGTATACCCTAAGCACTTCCTGGAGCAGCATGTTCTTTATCTGCATAGGATAAGGGAGGGCTGTTATTCTAATAGGCGTCAGGAGTTAGATCTTAGCCCCTTATCAGATGGGTATTGGGCGAATAGTTTCTCTCATTCTGTGGGTGGCCTTTGTATATTAGTCATCATTTCCTTCGAGGTGCAGAAGCTACTCAGCTTAACGTAGTCCTATTTGTTTATTTCTTCTTTACTTGTTTGGACAGTAATGCTTATTTTTAGAAGATGCCTTTAGTCAAACTGTCATGGAGTATTTAACCTATGTTTTCTACTATATACCTTATGGTTCTGGGTCTGCTATCATAGTCTTTAATACATTTGGATTTGACCTTAGTGCATAGTGTAAGATGGAGGTCTGAGTTTGCTTTTTTGATTGTGGCTGACCACTTGTCCCAACACCACTTGTTGAAGAGGCTTTCCTTGCTCCATTCTGCATTTCTTGCCTCTTTGCCAAAGATTAATTGATTGATTGTATGTCTGGGGAACATTCTCTGAATACTCAAGTTTATTCCACTGATCTGAGGGTCTGTCTTTATTCCAATATCATGCTGTTTTTAATAACTCTTGCTTTGTAGTACATTTTAAAGGTGGGGAAAAGTGATCCCCCATCTTTTTTTTTTTCCTAAGGGTTGCTCTAGCTATTCTTGAGTGTTTTTTGTTCCAAATGAATTTCAGGAGTGTTTGATCCACTTCTTTGAAGAATGTCATGCATATCTTTAAAGGACTTGTATTAAATCTGTAAATACTTTGGGGAGTATTGCCATTTTAATGATGTTAATCCTCCCTATCCATGAACAGAGTATGTGTCTACATTTCCTTGTGTCCTCTTTTATTTCTTGAAGCAGGGTTTTATAGTTTTTTTGCATAGGTTCTTCACCTCTTTAGTTACTTTGACTCTCAGGGATTTGAGTTTGTGTGGCGTTAATGTAAATGAGATTATTTTGTTTATTGTCCATTTCTTCTCTATCATTATTGGTGTATAAGAAGGTCATTGACTTTTGCCTGTTAATTGTGTTGCCTGCTTCTTTGCAATGTGAATCTATTTTTTAGAAGCTTTTTGGTAGAAACCTTTAGGGTTTCTAAACATTTTAATATGTCATCTGCAAACAGTGAGAGCTTGGCTTCTTTTTTTCCTATATAGATGTCCTTGATATCTCTTTTTTTGTCTAATTGCTATGGCAAGTACTTCCAGTACTATGGTAAATAGAGTTGTGAGAGGGGGCAGCCTTATCTTGTACCAGATTTTAAAGGCTTTTAGTTTATCTCCAATGATAATAATATTTGCTATTGGCTTGTGATAGATGGCCTTGACTATATTGAGAAAAGTTCCTTCCATTTCCATCTTGTTGAGAGTTTTTATTTTATTAAATGCTTTCTCTGAATATATTGATATTATCATATGGTTTTTAGTTTTTCTTTTGTTGATATCTTTTGTTGACGAATTACATATGCTAAATCATCCTTGCATCTCTGGAATAAAACTTACTTGGTCATGATGTATGATCTTCTTGATGAGGTGTTCAATCCTATTTGATAGGATTTTGTTGAGACTCTTTGCATCTGTGGTCATCAGGAATATTGGTCTATAATTTTCTTTTTTGGCAGCATCTCTGTCTAGTTTGGTATTAGAGTGATGTTAGCTTCATAAAAACTATTTGGTAGTGTTTCTTTTTCTTCAATTTTCTGAAAGAGCCTAAAAAGGATTGGTAGTAGTTCCTCTTAAAATGTTTGCAAAAATTTATTAGTGAATTCATCTGGGCTTAGGCTTTTGTTTTTGGGAAGACTTTTAATTACCATGTTAACTTCTTCAATAGATATGGGTCTATTTAGGTATGAATCATCCTGATTCAACCATGAAAAATTATAAGAGTCCCAGAATTTATCTATTTCTTCCAGGTTCTCATGTTTTATGGCATAAAGTTTCTCAAAGTAGTCTCTGATTACTTTTTGAATCTCTGTAATATCAGTAGTAATCTCTTCCTTTTATTTCTAATCCTGTTTATTAAGTTTTTCTCTTCCCATTCTCTGTGAGTTTTGCTAGTGGTTTATCAACCTTGTTTATTTTTTTCAAAGAACAAACTTTTGCTTTCATTGATATTTATGATTGTTTTATTTTGATTTCCACTTCATTGATTTCTGCTCTAAGCTTTGTTATTTCCTTTCACAAACTTTTTGCATCAGAACCTTTTGTCTTCTACCTTTCCACTCTTCTTTAGTGAAGTCCTATCCTTTATTATTTCTTTCTTTTATCTGTGCACTTACCACACTCTGTCAGCTGATATTTTCACCTTCAACAACTCCATGTTCTAATTGCAGAACCCACAACAAGTGTGTCTCCTCTTCCCAGGAGAGCAACTCCTTTTGTCTTTTATGGAACGTATCATGACAGATTTGGACATAAGAGACAATAGATATATGCAGAAACCAAATGGGTTTTTAAGATAGTGCCTCCACCTAATGAGAAATCTGGTGAGGAGTTCAACCATCACTCCCCCTTGTGTAAAATACTTCTCTTATAGCACCCATTCTTTCCCTTTCAGTAACAAAATCTGCCTCATGCCCTTTATCCAATCTTGTCACCAAATAGCCTGAAAGCTCTCTGTTTATCTTGTTAGGCATTGAGAATTATGTCTCCAAAGGTCAAGGCAGCTGATCCCAGTCCCTGTTTATTAAGCAGGAGGCTTCTGAGAAGTCAGATATCCTCACCTTAAGCACAAAATGATAATGTGAGTTCCTGTGTGCTTATGTTGTGAATTGGATTGGATTAATATAATAAATAGAAACAGAGGAACGAAGCACTCAAGTCCTTGGGAAATTTACCTGGTTATCACTTTAAGGGGCTGGAGCAGGGGCCATAGACTCACCCAGCAGCAATAGCAGAGGCATCCGAGCAGCAACAGAGTCAAGAGTAGGCCTGCTATGAGCAATGCTTGGACGGATGCATCCTCAAGTGATGGAGCCTGTAGGAAAGCATAGATTTACTCAGCAGCAATAGCTGGGTAAATAAATGCAATAGAGCAGTGGCAGTGACACAATCAAGAGACTGCATACATTGAGCAGTGGTTGGAGGTTATTCACTACATTTGTTGGTCCACCACCACCACCACCACCTTGGGGTGCCAGGGGATTTGGAATATTCATTTTTTATGAAGGCTGCTGTATATCCTCCTCTGTGGCTACTTTGATCTCTAGAGTCACTTCTGTAATAATTGTGGATTCTTTAGTTGTCATGGTTATAATGCTGAATGCTGTGGTCTCTTGTGTGAGAACTAATGAGTTGTGGGAACTGTGGTCTTCAATATAGTGATATTTGTGGGTTCTGCAGTTTACTTAAAATTTATTCTAAGGGACTTAGTGGTGGCACAGTGGTAGGGTGTTTGCCTTGCATGCAGCTGACCTAGGACAGACCTTGGTTCAATCCCCCGGTATCCCATATGGGCCCCCAAACCAGGAGTGATTTCTGAGCACATAGATAGGACTAACACCTGAGTGTCACCAATGTGGCCCAAAAACCAAAAAAATATTTTAAGTTTAAGCACATTTTACAAGTTTGTTCATGATATAGTTTTTTTTTAAACAGATAGAGTTGTTCATAACAATTACATTCATACAATGTACAACAAAAATTCCCACCACCAATGTCTTCAGTTTTCTTTTCTTTTTAAATATCTTTAATTAAGCACCATGATTACAAACATGTTTGTGGTTGGTTTTTAGTTATAAAAAAAGAACACCCTCCTTCACCAGTCAAGCATTTCCACCACCACTTGCCTTGCCCATGCTAACTTAGAAAAGGACCACGGTTTGATACCCTGGCTTCATATGGTCCCTCAAGCCAGGAGTGATTTCTGAGCACATAGCCATGAGTAAGCTCTGAGCATCACAAGGTTGGCCCCCCCCCAAATCAAAAACCCTCCAAAACCACATTTTCATCAGCAGTGCCCTCCAACTCTCTTCTACCTTAGCTCTTGCCTGTATTTGAAACAGGCATTCTACTTCTTTCACTTACTAACATTGTCATGCTAATTGTCAGTGAAGTTATTTCTCTAACTGCACTCACCACTCTTCGTGGTGAGCTTCATAGTGTGAGCTAGTCTTTCCAGCCCTCATCTCTATTGTCTCTAGTTATTATTACAATAATGTCTTTTATTTTCTTAAAGTCCACAGATGAGTGAGACTATTCTGTGTCTATCACTCTTCTTCTGACTTATTTTACTCAGCATAATACTTTCCATGTCCATACATGTATAGGAAAATTTCATGACTTCATCTTTCCTGATGGCTGCATAGTATTTATTGTGTAAATGTACCACAGTTTCTTGAGCTACTCATTTGTTGTTGGGCATCTAGGTTGTTTCTACATTCTGGCTATTGTAAATAGCACTGCAATGAAAATAAGTGTGCAGAAGACATTTTTGTATTGTGTTTTTGTGTTCCTAGGGTTTATCCCTAGGGGGGGTATAGCTGGATCATTCTCTCACTCTCCCTGATGTCCTCCTCCCTCCCACCTACCTCTCCCTCTGACTCTTCACACTTTCTTCTTTGACATTAGTTTGCACTACTGTTAAAGAAAGGATGAAATGCATGTAACTTTATCCCCTTGTAGTACCCAGTTCTTGTCCAGTGTGATCAGTTCCAGCTATCACTCTCACTAAACTCTTTCTATTCTAACTGCACTAGCCATTCTTTGTGGCAGTAGTTTCCTTTGAATGTCAGTGTTGGTTCTAAAGTGGGTTGTGTAACTTCTTCCTACATACTCATTACCACTATCCCACTAGGAATTCCAAGTATGCACACCTAGCTCTTGCTAGATTGCTATTCTGAGTGATAACTTCAGTACTAGAAGCCTGTATGGTGTCCAAACAACCACTACGGTGATTGGGAAACTCGTCAGAGCTGCTGCTGCATAACTTTGTCAAGGAAATCTGGAATTTTCCACGAAGAGACAGCTGTATGACTTTATTAATTATACAGGGAGTTTAAAGGACACAAAGTTCTACAGATGCACAGAGGAGTATTCTAGATCTATGAAGAGGAGTCAGTGAAGATAAAAGCAAGAGACTTCACTCCATGTGCTTAGAGACTAGGTTTTCTTGTCTCCCAGTTCTAATTTTGAACAATGCCACTCAAATTTTAACATTTTTTCACACACGTAACAGGACAGAAAAAAAATAGTTGTGAAATTTTAGAGTGAGTTTATAAAGATTCCTGATAGGCCTGGTTTATGCACGTGTTAATTGGAGCATAATATTTGAGTTACCAATACACATATACAAGTTGTCTGCATGCTTCTTTACACAAGCTAAGATGTCCTTTCCCAAAACATGTGATCTGCTCCTATGAAGTAGGAGGGGTGATGATAGAATTATTTTTCATAAAAAAAGGCTGAGAGCAGCATAGAGCTATGGAGCTGTGCCATTCTGGATCTCAGTCACAATACTATTTCTGAGGGCCTTTCTAATTTTGTGTTGTTTAGTTTGTCTCATGGTGGGACAATGCAAAGTCATGATGGTCAAGTGTAAAGTCAGGTTTCTATATTCAGAGAGCATGTCTGACTAAATGTAGACAGACTCAGAGGAGTGTTAGCACTGAAGTACCCTAACATGTTATTACTGAGCATAAGGCTTTTTCTCCAGAGTATCTCTCTCAAGCTCAAATACCCTTGAATTATCTTTTTGATTTTTGTAATAAAAATGCCAGGGTGATGCAGAGTAATTCACACTGGGAATTATTATTATTATTTTCTGTTAAAACATTTTTAATAATTTTTATTGTGATCAAAGTGAATCACAAGTCTTTCAAAGTAATATTTAAGGTAGATAGTGACAAAAAATTAGGGCATTCCCATCACTAGTGTTGTCCTCCCTCCACCCTTGTTCCCAGCATGCATCCCATACCTCCCTTCTTTGCCCCTTGGACTGCTAGTGTGAGAGGTCTCCTTTGTGTAGAGCTTGCTGTAGATTGGGTATCGATTCAGGTGTTGTTCATTTTGGGTTTGGTTCTTAAGTCTTGTCATTCTTTATTTCCATTCAATGTTCGTATGATTGGTTGTTCCTGATACCATCTCCCCCCCTCAAGTTATGAGGGAGAACAAAATGATTCAAGTTCTGTGGTTTTGTTGGAAAGAAGAGAAAATAAAAGCACTGGGGGAATCCATCTAGAGGCTATAAATATCAATTCAGAAGAAGAAAGAAAAAAAAAGAAAAAAACAAAATAAAAAAATAACAAGCAATGACAAAAAACACAGCAGCAGCAACAATAAATCATCACCAAAACCATAATCACAAGAAAGAAAAGAAAGCCATTAAAGGACTGGTGTGATAAGGCTTTTGTTGTTGTTGTTGTTGTTGTTTTGTGTTTTGTTTTTTGCATAGGCACAATAAGTATTGGAAGTATGGGAAATTAGAGGAAATTCCCTTGGCCTAGGAGATATAGAGTTTCTCCACCCTTGAAGCATACTGTCATGGGAGCAACTACGGGCTTCATACACACTCATTCTGAAACCTCATGGTCTTTTTATGGTGCCAGGAAACTTTCTGCTCAGTTGTGGATGACAAAATCAGTCTTCTGTAGCTAGAGATCTTGGTATTTCAATGAGTCATAGGACCAATGTCTAGGATAGAGTCTTTTGTATGGTTCTAGAAGATTTGTTCCATCACGTTTGTTGTAGTCAGTAATTAGTAGTCTGTAATTAGTGATCTTGATTTTTGCAGAGAACCTAGGTTGAAGCCTAGGATAGACTCTTTACTAATGGCTCCAGAAGTTCTGATCAGTCACTGTTGTCAAAGTCAGAACTCTGGGATTAGAGATATTGGTTTTTGTACACATCCTAGGCTGAAGTATAGGCTAGGTTCTTTCTTTTTTTTTTAAATTTTGATTTATTTTGGGGTGGGATTGGGTCACACATGGCAGCACTCAGGGGTTACTCCTGGCTCTACACTCAGAAACCATTTCTGGCAGGCTCCGGGGACCATATGGGATGCCGGGATTTGAACCACCTTCCTTCAGCGTCTAAGGCAAACGCCCTACCACTGCGCTATTTCTCAGGCCCCAGGCTAGGATCTTTCTTATTGGTCCCAGGAAAATTTCTGCCCAGTAGTGATTGTCATAGTCTGTCTTCTGTAATTAGTGTTCTTGATTTTTGCACAGATCAAAGGATGGTGTGTCTTCTGATTTCATTTTACCGTTAGGTAATGCGATAGGGAATCTTTCTTGGATCAAGTTTTTGCTGTTTCCTCATTGTCAGGTTGTTATATCAATTTGTCCCAAGATGGTGCCAGAGCAGTATTAGGGATTTCCAAACTGGGAATTATTGCCTTTACTCCAAGGTGTCTCTCTATTAGGTAAAATTCAGCTTGCCCCTTTTATTGTCTGACACAGCCATGAAGGAAATAGAAATGCAGAATAAAGAGTTATTTCTACTAACTACTAGAGCAGGAGTGTGAGGAGTGGTATCATTTAAATATTTTGATTGGCTATTAATTTTCACAAATATATGTTTTACATTGTTAAGTGAAAAAGTTCTTTTTTTCCTTCAGATTGACAGCTGACTGCATGATCCTGTATATAGCATTAAGATAAGAAACAATGTATGCAGTGCTATATGTGTTTTAAATGTCCCGATGGTTAGTTTTGTGGCTTCCAGGTTTTTTTTTTCTTCAGAAATGAGTCCAAGTGACTCTTTATATCCCTGTACTAGAGGGACAAATTGTTACTTTTATCCTAATATTTATCCTAAGCTAATGAATATTTAGAAGCATATCGTATAGTCTTCACATATGGTATGCTTTTTTCAGTTCAATGTAATTATTTCAGCATACTATTGAGAACATACTGTTCATTATTGACATTTAGTACATTGTTTTAAATTTATTGTTATTTTAGGTTTGGTCAAGTTTTATTGATCTATATCATTGATCTATTTATTGATCTATATCATTGTTTGTCAGAAATATTGGCCGAAAATTTCCTTTTGAGTAAAAAAATTCTTTGTCTAGAGAGATGAGGGCTGGTAGGTGCAGCTCATGACATGAAGCTCACCACATAGAGTGATGAGTTCAGTTAGAGAAATAACTACACTGAGAACTATCATAACAATGTGAATGAATGAGGGAAGTAGAAAGCCTGTTTCAAGTACAGGTGTGGGTGGGGTGGGGAGGAGGGAAATCTGGGAAATTGGTGATGGGAATCTTGCACTGGTGAAGGAGGATGTTCTTTACATGACTGTAATCATACAACTACAATCATATTTGTAATCATGGTGTTTAAATAAAGATAATTTAACAATAAAAAATTCCTTGTCTGCTTTTTTTAAAAGAAGCCCTCTCTTCTGTATTCATTCATTCATTCATTCATTCATTCATTCATTCATTATTTTTTTGGTTTTTGGTCCACATCTGGCAGCTTTCAGGGGTTACTCCTGGCTCTGTGCTCAGAAATGGCTCCTGGCAGGGTCGGGGGGGACTATATGGGATGCTGGGGACCCAACATGGTCCATCCCAGTTGGTTACATGCAAGGCAAGATGGACTACATACTTCTGGGCTAATTCTTTGGCTCCATTTTTCCCCTTGTTTTTTGTTTTGGGGTCACACCTGGCAGTGTTCAGGGCTACTCCTAGCTCTACTCTCAGAAATCACTCCTGGCAGGCTCAGGGGACCATATGGGATGCCGGTATTTGAACCACCGTCCTTCTGCATGCAAGACAAACACTCTACCTCCATGCTATCTCTCCGGCCCCGATTTTTGTATTTTTATAAGGTTGGCTTTATAGGTCAGGAAGGATTCCTGTTTTTTTTTGTTTTTGTTTTTGGTATTCAGGCTATTCTTTTTTTTGGCAGGGGGAGGCTACACCCCAGGACACTCAGAGGTTACTCCTGGCTTGCTCCTGGCCTGGGGACCACATGGGACTCTGAGGGATCGAACTTTGGTCAGTTCTTCCTGGGTCAGCCGCGTGGAAGGCAAACACCTTACCACTGTGCCATCACTCTGGCCCCTATTCAGACCATTCTTAAGACTTAATTCTAATTCTGCTCCTTAGGGACATTCCTGAGTGTCAGGAGACTATGTTCTGTAGATAAGCTCATAGTGGTGTCAGAGTATGTGAGGAAAACACCCTACTCTCTGTACTATCCAGCCTTTATTTATTTGATATTTTTGAATAGCCAAGTAATTAGATAATTAATTTGAAGTTTTCTAGAATGATGAGTTTATCTGGATCTGAGATTTTGTTCTTTAGGAGACTTGTAATTACTGTTTAAATCTTATTCATGATTGGCTTGTTTAAGTTTTAAACTTTCTCCGGTTTCAATCTTGGGAGGTTGAATGATTTTAAGGCACCCATGTCTTTCTTCTGAGAGTATATGCATAGAGTTGTCCATAGTAACCCATTATGGTTATATGCATTTCAGAGTTATATGTCACAGTATTTCTTCTTTAATCTCTGATTCAGTTTATTGTAATTATTTTCCTTACTGGTCTAGCTAAAGGTTTTTCAATTTTTTTTAATTGAAAAAAACCAGTCCTGGGGCTGGAGAGATAGCCTGGAGGTAAGGTGTTTGCCTTGCATGCAGAATGTCGGTAGTTCAAATTTCAGCATCCCATATGGCCCTCCGAGCCTGCTAGGAGCAATTTCTGAGCATAGAGCCAGGAGTAACCCCTGAGCACTGCCGGGTGTGACCCAAAAAAAAAAAAACCAGTCCTGTCTTCACTGATGCTTTCAATCATTTTCTTGATTTCTAGACCATAGATTTCCACACTAATTTTTATTTCTTTCTTTATAATTACCTGAGAACATGGTTGTTTTCTATTTTATCAAGCTATGAGATTATATTATTGATTTTCACCTTTCTTATTTCCTAACATCAGCCTATATTGCTAACTATTAAACTGCTTTTGTTGTATCCCATAGCTTTCGATAATATAAAAAAGGTCATATACCCTGATCCTGTGAACACAGTCTAGTTTAATATATGCAAATAAGTTAATGTACAGTGCAAACTAAATTAAAAGATATGTAAAAAGCGTGATATTAATTAATGCAGTTAAATAATTTAAAAAGAATCAATATTTATACATGATAAAAGTTTTTCAAGAAAATGGGGATAAAATGAATATACCTCGAGTGAATAATGGGTCATATGCATGCTAACAAACCAACAGCCAACATCTTGCTTCATTGCAAAAATTTGAAAGTCTTCCTCTTGACATCATTTATTAGGCAAGGATGTCCACTTTCTCCTGTACATTATTGTCTTTGAAAACCTTGTAATGCTAGCTCTGAATTCGAGATCCTTCCTACAAAGACCACTAAGGAGATGAACAGCACTGAAATAAGGCATGGGAGTCATGCTGAGGTCATCCCTCTCAGGGAATGATCCTTACTAATGGGCCTCAGGATCTGTGTCAGCTGAAGTAGTAGAGAAGGGGCTCAGGAGCCTGTCCACCTGCAGGCCCTACAGTGTTGCTAGCTTATCTCACAGTTTTGGTACATGCCCTTGAAGTTCCTGAAACTGGCTGTTTTGGCCTAGTATTTGTTCCTTAAAACTTGAGCCTCTCATGGCTATACTTAGGTGTTGGGAACTGACTTGTTTGAGGACATTTTGCGGTTCTTTCTGCCATAGCCCAGCTTTTCACCTAAAAGCAATATGCAGTCTTGCTGCAAATTTTTGAGCTAAGAGAAAAGAATGTGCAGCTGCAGGACATAATTTAGCTCTAAGCCCGGAGGAGAGTAAAAACTGCCTGGTACAGTTATCAGAAACTAGGCCCCATTCCTTAAGACCACATTCCGGAGTGAATTAGGCTGTTTTCAATAAGTATATGCTACATTGTCTGTTCAAGATCACTGAGACAAGCACATCTTGCACCATTTCCTGATAGTCAAGCAATTAGGAATGCAGCTAGAAGGACACTAAAAGTTTCCATTGAAACAGCACGTTCAGCATAGCTTGAAGGTCATCCAGCCCCCTAGCCCACTGTCCATTTCGCGCCAAAAGTATGATTGACAGCACCTTTGTACTGCCCCCTTCTCCTTCACTATAAAAGAAGGAGTTGTATTTCAATAAACGCCTTTGAGCAGTGAGATATTGCCTTAGGTCTTTATTATTAACCTCTCTCAGATTTTTTACAGGTGTGGTTGTTCTTCTACCCAGCAAAATAGGAGTGCGGTTGTCTGAGAAGCCTTCCCAGCAAATTCCTGCTGGCCGGGCCCCCCTGGGGGGCTTCTGGACCCTGCATTTTGGCGCCCAACGCTGGGCTCGAAGATCACCGCCACACTCCGAACGACTATAGGTCGGCGAGTCCGGAGCTGTTTCATAAATCGCAGGAAATACCTCATCAGGGTAAGCGTTGAAACGAGTTAGCCTTAATCAAAAATTTAAACTGCAGTTTTTTCAGTCGTTCTGATCACCGCCCCTGATTGGCTTTTGGGGCTTCACCCATAGGATACGCTACCATGGGTGTTTTCGTTGAGTACTGAACTTAAATTCATTAAATATATACAGTCTGAGTTGAAAGCCAGACATGTAGAGGTTACCAAAAAAGATATTTGTAATTTTTTAATGTTTGTTCATGATGTTTGCCAGAAATCTAGTGTTCCTGGGCTCCCTCTTACTCTGACTCTGTCTCTCAGTTTCCTTCCTCTTCTGACCCTTCATCTTTACTTCTGCCGCTGCACCCTCTGTGCAAAATCCTAAACAGCCCTTCACTTCCCTAGTCTCAGCTCCGTCCCTGTTCCACCAAAACCTTTACTCCCCTCACCACCCTCCCCTCCTTAGCCAGCAATTGCAACAATACAAAGCCTTTAATTAAAAAAGCCACACAGCTGTTTCAAGCCGTGTGACCCCAGCCCCTTACACGCTCTCCTGCTTGAAATCTATTGGGGGCGGCGCTGTCTCCCCGCTGAAAAGCTGAACTCTTGCAAAGTTAACTTTTTCTCCGCAGTAAAATCTTTCCTTCCAGCAAGCAAGCACACATTCTAATCTCTGAGCTCATCGCTGGCTTCACCTTAAAGGGACAGCGCCCATTTTCCAAATCCCAGCTTAAACCCGGTTCCACACGTGGCAACAAACTTTTGCTACTCCCCCCCCCCCCCCTCTTGGCCATGCGGCAGCTTCAGCAAAATTCAGCGAGCAGGGCGAAAACCTCCCATCCCTTACTATACAAATGCCTATCTTCCCTCAGGCTTTTATAATTGTCTCTCTGGTGCTACAAATGTTCCTTTTTTCCTGAGTTGGGATGCCTAAGTTGAAATGTTTTTCTAAATATAAAGGCCACAGTTGGTAAAATTAAAAAGTCTTAAATGTGTTACAAAATGTCATAAAAAGTTCTTTAACCTATGCAAAGGTCATGTATGTGTGGCAATACTTTGTACCTGTTTTTTTTTTTTTTTTTTTTTTTTTTGTTTTTGTTTTTGTTTTTTGGGCCACACCCGGCGGTGCTCATGGGTTACTCCTGGCTGTCTGCTCAGAAATAGCTCCTGGCAGGCACGGGGGACCATATGGGACACCGGGATTCGAACCAACCACCTTTGGTCCTGGATCGGCTGCTTGCAAGGCAAACGCCGCTGTGCTATCTCCGGGCCCTTTGTACCTGTTTTTAAAACTGTAAGTTTCTCTGTACCTAAGTGCAAAACATAAAAAAAAAAAAATTATTTTTAATCTTAAAAGTATATGAAGTTTGTAAAGTGGTTCAGGTCATGGGCATTTTTTAATAGTTTAAGCTCCTTAATCTGCGTTTAAATGTTTCTCATATTTTGTCTTTTTAATTGCTCTTTCCTCTCCATGTTTGCTATTCAAATCTAATAGTCAAATAACATTTTGTAACATTTTTAACTTTGTTTTTGAGGAATAATTTGTAAATATAACACAGGTGTCTTTCTTACCTCTGCATTGGAAAAAAAAAAGCAAAACTCCTTTGTTAAAATTACTGCACATGTTTAGAAAGTTAATTTTTTAAAAACTAAAATAATACAAGTGAGCAAAATAAGTTGGTCAGCTTTACTTAACAATAATGTGTAAACATTCCAAAACTCTAAGCTAAGCCTAAGCTCTTTTGAATGCATATAAATATAGCAAAATAGCATTGCCATTTGAAAAACTTAAACCAAATAATCTAAACCTTAAAAGTGGTTAGGCAGTTCAAATAGTGGCATAAAAGCCATTTCAATAACAAAAACAATATAATAACTAGTTAAATAAATTTGTTCATAAATTATTGTTCATAAACTTAAACCTTAAGTAGCTTTATTTCTTTTCTTAATTTCAAGCTTAATTTTAAACTCAGAGGTAAGTACAAATAATTTTGCATTTTCCAAGTTTAATCTTAAGTTGTCTCTGTTCATGTTGTGGTTAGCCCTTTTTAAAATAATATTGTTAATTAGTATCATAAAAGTAACTAAATTTTATAAGCAAATTAACAAGTATTAAAAATAATTTTGGTCTTAAGCTCTAGGTGTGTAAATGCATCAAATGTCTTTAACTATATTTTATAATGTCTAAACATTTTGTTAATTTGGTATCTAATATTTTTTACAAATTATTCACTTTAAGTCTTCAAAGTAAAAACAGTTGTTTTTTAAAGTCAGTTTTTTATACCTTTAATAATCATAGTTCATGCTCTTGTGTTTAATCATAAAAATTTTAACACTTTATTACAGCTGTTTTACTATTCTACTGTAAAACCAATTTATAACAAACCTGTTTCTTTACAGCAAATGATATCATACTTCAAAGTAAAAACTCCTTCTACAGCGCTCATTTTTTAACTGCTAACATTTTCCTTCATGATTTAAACTTCAAATTAAAATTGTTTTAAAAATGTTTTGTGTTAAAGCTAAACCTTAAAATTTATTTTCAGCAGTTCCACTCCAGCTACGTTAACAATTTTTTACAAACATGCCGGCTAAATATTTAAAAGCGCTTGTCAATTTTTCCAATGCAAATTTTGAATAAGTCCTCTTGTCTGTTCATGTGTGTGTGTTATGCGTGAAAGTGGCCACAATGTTGTGTTTCGTGTTTGTTCTGTCTGTCTATTTGTTATTTTTGCATTTCATATAAATACAATTTTTAAAGCCTTATCCATTTTTAAAATTTCAATTAATTTTTTTTTAACCTGGCTTAGTCTAGTCATCTAACTAACTGTAAAATCCTGCTAAAAATCCTGTGCTAAGCTAGCTTTGTTCTATCAGCATGGCAAAAAAGGTAGGGGATGGTAAACCCCGAAAATTTCTCAAATGGCCATCAGGAATAATTTTTCCCTGGAGAATTTTTGGACTTTGCAATCCCCAGTTTTTCTGCTATGTGTAGTTAAGGCCAATAGAATAAGGCCAAATGTGGCTAGAGAAAGAAGCATCTAGCTTTAAAATAATAACTAATAAGTTTAAGAAAAATCATTTAAGTTCAGTTTAAAGGCTTTTGAACAATTGGCTATCATTAATTATAAGATTTTTTAAAAGTGCTAAAGTCTGGCAAAAGTCAGAAGGCATTCCTGTGGCATTCAAAAGTAATCATTTTACCTCCTGCCAAGTTGTTTTCTTATAGACCTCCTACAGCTTCCTGCAGTCCTATCTTCACCCACTTCAAAACAGCCTGTCACCCCCTGCTAGCCCACCATTCCTGCCGGACCTGTTTCTAACTGACTCTGCCTAAAGAAAATGCTGAAATTGGTACTCTGCCTGGCTGTCCTTGATGCCCACTGCCACCAACCACCCCCTTCGCACCAAGGCTTCATTAATTTGTTTGCTCCACTTCACTCTCCCTTGCAAGACGATGACAACACCTCTGGTTCCTTCTCTTCACCCTTTGCTGCCCATGCTGTCCTCCGGACCCCCCTCCTCTTCTCAGCTCATCCTTGTCATGATCAACGCTTCCGCCCTCCGTCCAAACGCAGACGCCTTCGGTACCTGCTATTCACCCACCTCGAACCTCATCTTGCAGATGGCCAACGCCTCCACCATCACTGACCCTGCCTATCTGCTATTCATCTCAACCGCCCTTCTGCTTTGGTAACCCCCTGCCTGTCTCTGACCCCTTCGCTCTGCAATCCAGCCCCAAGCCTCACTTCAGCATCACCTTCAAACAGGTGGTGAAACTTGAACTTTGCCTTTTGGTACCCAATATAATTCCCCCTATTGAAAATTGTAATCAAATTCTTGTCATTAATTCCTCCTTTCAGTTCATAATTGCCCCCAATTTAACGTTTCTTGCCTGTTTCACTGGTTTATCTCCCCCATTGTTTCACATTTGTTTTTTCAGTCCTAAAACTACTGTGTTTTCATTGTTTTAATGCCTAACTTACCTGTCAAACCTGCTCTCACCCTAGCCTTAATCATAGGCCTGGGTGCTACCGCTGTAAGCACAATAATTTATTCATTGGTTCATACTCTAAAATCTGTCAATGCCTTAAGTATAACTGTTGTTAATAATGTTTACAAACTTAAACTAAGTTTACAACACTTAAAGCACATTGTTAAATCCCTAGCAAAGATAGTGCAGCAAAACCACCATGCTTTAATTTGGTTTCCTTTTTTTTGAAGAAAGGGGGAGTCTGTGTAGCCCTTAAGGAACAATGTTGTATTTTTAAAGACAAAACAGGTTTAGTTAGAGATAGCGTTCAACATATTGGTGATGGTATAAAAGATTTTGAAAAACATTTCGATGAAGAACAAGGTTGGTACCAGGATTGGTTTTTCTCTTCCCCTTGGTTCCACACAATCTTGTCCACCGTTGTGGGCCCTCTTATCAGCCTCATGCTGCTCTTTTCTCTTGGCCCATGGATTTTCCGCAAAATTACTGCCTTTATTAAAAACCAGGTAGATGAAAAGGCAAAAACCTCTATTCAGGTTAACTACCAGCGTCTAACCCCGCGTGACTCCTGTGAAAACTTGGCTTTAGTCACCAAGCCGCCTTTCCAGCCACTAAGTTTCCAGGAGATAGAGCGCATAGCTAACAGACGGAGCTCGCTCCGGCACTTGTGCTCTCGGCTGTGGAGACACCTACGACGGGATTAGCAAGGTCCCAGTTAGGGCACGGCCCTAAAAGGCTACAACGCATAATTCGGATCTCTGCGCACACCCACGGCGTTTGTAGCCACCTTTTAAATGCGGCTTTGGCCGTGTCCGACCTGGTCAAACCTTGTATGCCTAAGACACGGTTCTTCCACCCGCTCACGACTTTCCTTCTTTTATTAGAAGAGAAAGGGGGAGATGTTGGGAACTGACTTGTTTGAGGACATTTTGCGGTTCTTTCTGCCATAGCCCAGCTTTTCACCTAAAAGCAATATGCAGTCTTGCTGCAAATTTTTGAGCTAAGAGAAAAGAATGTGCAGCTGCAGGACATAATTTAGCTCTAAGCCCGGAGGAGAGTAAAAACTGCCTGGTACAGTTATCAGAAACTAGGCCCCATTCCTTAAGACCACATTCCGGAGTGAATTAGGCTGTTTTCAATAAGTATATGCTACATTGTCTGTTCAAGATCACTGAGACAAGCACATCTTGCACCATTTCCTGATAGTCAAGCAATTAGGAATGCAGCTAGAAGGACACTAAAAGTTTCCATTGAAACAGCACGTTCAGCATAGCTTGAAGGTCATCCAGCCCCCTAGCCCACTGTCCATTTCGCGCCAAAAGTATGATTGACAGCACCTTTGTACTGCCCCCTTCTCCTTCACTATAAAAGAAGGAGTTGTATTTCAATAAACGCCTTTGAGCAGTGAGATATTGCCTTAGGTCTTTATTATTAACCTCTCTCAGATTTTTTACAGGTGTGGTTGTTCTTCTACCCAGCAAAATAGGAGTGCGGTTGTCTGAGAAGCCTTCCCAGCAAATTCCTGCTGGCCGGGCCCCCCTGGGGGGCTTCTGGACCCTGCACTTAGGTTAACAGCAGAGCTAGGTTACAATAAATTCTAAATCAAACTTTAGATCCTAAAAGCAATGACAAATAAATAAGACAAATCAAAGGCATTCAGATTGGAAAAGAAATTAAACTTTCATTTAAACCTTTTCCAGAATTTGTGATAATATACATAAAAACTAAAGATTATACCAAAACAAACAAACTGAAGCAAACAAAAAAAAACTCTAAAGGCACATCCCCCATATAAATAGAGTGTTCTTCATGATGGACGTAATAGCATCACAGTGTGAGTGTGAGTTGAGTCTTACTTGTGGTTCGTTCAGTTTATTCCATCCTACTTTCAGTTCATTGAACATCCTCATCATTTCTTCTATAAAGCCCTTCTCAGAGAGGCCTATATAGACGGCCAGTACTTGTTGGGTCTTCAGAGATACCATCTTCATTCTCTAAGCATGGCAGGATTCTGCCTTATTTCCCCATTGTCTCCTTTAAGTGTGGTATTTTCATGTGCTGTGCTGGGGTTCATTGACTAGAAGAAATGTGTGGTCCCTCCGTGGCCACACTCCTCTAGTTGCATTGGTCTTTCTATGTAGTGGCCTGTCACAGGGATGGAGCAGCACTCACAGTTTACCTGTTTTCTCTGGTCTCCATTTACTTGCTGTACTTGTGGTTTACCTGGTGGCAGCAGTCTCCATGTGCTGGCCATGCTCGCGATTCATCTGATGCCACTGGTCTCCCTCTCGCTAGATCCATTCATAGGGGTGGGGCCATGCTTGGCGTGTCATCTGGAGGTGCAGGTCTCTATCTCGTGGTGCCCCATCTAAATGCTTCATTGTCTTATTTGCATTAATTTTAGTATTAATTGAATTTTTCTTCTATTTCAGAGATTTGGAGTCATTACTTGGCTTTATTTTGCATTCCCCTTTCCTACCTGTATTTATTCTCTGATCAAGTTATTCTTTTTTTTTGTTTTTTTGTTTTTTTTTGGTGTTCCTTTTTTTTTATTAGTGACATTAGGCCTGCATTGATTAGATCACATTATATGGGAGGTCTTTTGTGATTCTTTAGTGTAGTTTCCTTTATATTTGGAGTTTTTCTTTCTTGTTGCTGTATGGCTATCTTTGTATGTCTTGGTGTTGTTCTGTTTGAGTCAACTTTGTTTGGTAGTCATTGGGCCTCTTATATCTGTGCAAAAGCCAAACATAGATCCAGGAAGTTTTGTTATTTTTCTTCCCTTATCAGTTATTAATCCAACCAACAGAAATAGGAATCAACTTCAAATGTTCAGCATTCATAAATTCTATTATGACTGATTTCAAGTTCTCTGGGGGCAAAAAGAAGCACCAGAATAAGGGAATAAGTCTTCCAGTTAGTCACACAGTCCCAAGAAACTAAGGCAGAAACAGTGGCAGCAGGGTCCTCTTTGTGACTCAGAAGTGCCACTTTTGCACCCATTGTTGGTATTCCCTAAAAAGCGTGTGGCCACTCCACTTCTCTCAGAGGCAACACATTTCTTACAGTCAACAAGCTACACCAGAACACATAAAAACCTTCAGACTACAAAGGTTGCAGCGGAAAAGTAATGCAGAACCCCATCATGCTCAGTGATAAAGATGACATATATTATTGTATTGTATTATATTATTATATATATTATAATATAGATGATAAAGATATTATCATATAGTATATGGTTTGTTATAATATATGATATGCTAAAATAATATCTATGTAATTTAGACTATATCCTTATAGACTGTTATATAGATATTATTATAATATATAATTTATATTATATGTATAATATATATTTATTATATAGGTAGAAGTATATTATATAACATATGCAATAATATAAGCAATATCACATCTCTGATAAGGAGTTTAGAGAGGATATGATGAGGCTGTTCAAGGAACTCAAAGAAACCATGAAACTCAAAAGAAACCATAGAATAGCCAGCCGATAAGACTCGAGTATATGACAGCAGAAATAAAAAACTCAAACCAATATGACAGAACCAAAAATTTGGTAGGAGAAATGAAAAACGTACTAGTAGAGTAACCATTCATTACTGAACAGCCAGTGGATCAGAGTGGGATATATATGGAATCATCACTCACTTGTGGAGTATAAAAAATAGATAGTATGGTAATAAAACCAAAAGTAAATAGAGATGAGGGCCTGCAGGACTGGTCAATGGCAGAAAGTTTGCCACAAGGAGTGGAGAAGTGCAGTTGGGGCAAAGAGGGGCCACTATGATAATGATAGTTGGAAATGATTACTCGGGACAAGAACTGGGTGATACAAGGAGGTAAAGTGAAATTCAAGATACCACTTTAGTAGCAATATTGCAAACCACAGAGCTTATAAAAAAGGGAGAGAAAGAAAGAGAGAGAGAATTAGTATAGAGGCAGGCAAGGAAAAGGGAATAGCAAGGATGGAGAAGGAGGGAACCTGGGGACCTTGGTAATGGGAAATGGGTCCTGGTGAAAGATGGGTCTCTGGAATTTTATGCATGAATGTCAGTCAGGAAGCACTTTGTAACTCAAGGTGATTCAATTAAAATTTATTAAAAAATAGCAGTATTTCATGATTCCTACTGTTCCCTCTTTAATGTTTGCCTTGTTAACAGTACAGATAAAACTAAAGTGGACCCGATGAGAATAGGGTTCATGAAGCTTAACTTGTCTGTTATTAGTATAAATGGAATCATTTAAGCTGGGAAGTATTTTTCAGGGCTCACAAGAATATTGTCTCATCTTGAAGGATACGTATGGAACTGAAGGAACTGTAATTCCATTGGAGGGGTACCAGGGCGCCAGATGCAAGGTTAAGAATATGTGGGATGATTAAATTTATCTTTACAAAAGTTAAATTATGATTAATTTATAAATTATGGCAATGAAAACTAAAAATTATAAGTATTAATATTGTGTTAATATAATACACATTGCTAAAACAAAAGCCAAATAAGCAAAGGTCATGGAATATAGTACTCCCCCATATATTAGTGAATAAAATCAAAAGGTAAGACCTGGACTGTAGGACAAAATACAGCTAACCTAAGGAGAAAATGTAGGGTATTAATCATGAAATACTGCTCTCAAAAGATGATACTCTAAATTCCAGTACAAACTGACAACATGTGATTTTATTTTCTTCTTCTTCTTCTTCTTCTTCTTCTTCTTCTTCTTCTTCTTCTTCTTCTTCTTCTTCTTCTTCTTCTTCTTCTTCTTTCTTCTTCTTCTTCTTCTTCTTCTTCTTCTTCTTCTTCTTCTTCTTCTTCTTTTCCTTTAGAAATATGTTTTAAATATGTGTTTAATGCATTTTAAATCAATTTATGTAATGTTCCATTTTAGATAAACTTCCATTCTCCTATATGCAAACATCCATTTTCAGGCTGCCTTTCTCTTTAGAAAAGAGATATTTCCTTTTTCAAACATCTTTATTAGAGTGGTGCCTTCTTAGCTCAGTAGGCAATGCGTCAGTCTCATAAAATATCTTTATTTAAGCCATGTGGTTACAAACATGTTTATAGTTGGGTTTCAGTCATATAAAGTACATCCCCTTCACCAGTGCAACCTTTTGCCACCAATGCCCCCCTACTCCCATCTCCCCAACCCCTGCCTGTCTTCCAGACAGGCATTCTATTTCTCTCAGTTACTACTATTGTCATTATAGTTGTTGGTGCAGTTATTTCTCTAACTGCACTCACCAATTTTTGTGGTAAGCTTCATATTGTGGGTTGATCCTTCTAGCCCTCATCTTTATTGCAGAAGAGACATTTCTCTATCCAATATCCTTGGATCACTATCAAATATTCTACAAGAGCTTAATATAGAGCATTATTTTCTCTCCATTAAATATCTACATTTAATCCTTTTTTTTTGGTGTTTTGAGCTACACCTGGTGATGCTCAGGGGTTACTCCTGGTTATGCACTCAGAAATCACTCTTGGCTTGGAGGAACATATGGGACGCTGGGGGATTGAACCTCAGTCCATCCTAGATCAGACACGTGCAAGGCAAATACCCTACTGCTGTACCACCACTCTAGCCCCTATATTTAATCTATTTCAATAACATTAAATGCTTTAGCATAAGGTTTTCAATTAGTATAATACTGGAGCTCATGTAGTTGTCTCAGAATAAACAAGTTTTTTCTTTTGTTTTTTTTTTTTTTTTGGTTTTTGGGCCACACCCGTTTGACGCTCAGGGGTTACTCCTGGCTATGTGCTCAGAAGTCGCCCCTGGCTTGGGGGGACCATATGGGATGCGGGGGATCGAACCGCGGTCCTTCCTTGGCTAGCACTTGCAAGGCAGACACCTTACCTCCAGCGCCACCTACCCGGCCCCCTATAATAAACAGGTTTTAAAACTTGACTTAAAATGTCATTGGAATCATGAAGAATATTGAAAATTCTCTACATATGAATTTGAAAAAAAAAGTTATTTGACATGGTAAAAAATTAACAATCAATATGGGGTAGAAGCAGTCCTGTACTTATATCTTAAAAGATGAGATTTCTTTTCCAAGAGTATAATTTACCCAAATGACTGTCATGCATATGACTGACATGCTTCCAATCACCCCAAAATGTCTACAGAGCCTTCCAGGACTGATCACTGAGCACAAAGCCGGGAGTAGTAATCCCTGAGAAAATCTGGATGTGGAAAAAAAATAATAGCTTTTGATGGCAGATGAATACCAGATTGTGGAAGAGATTATATTCACTGAATACCTGGAGAAAAAATATTTTATCTTGCTCAGAAAAGTTGAGATACATCTGAAGACACATCTGCAATAATGCTCGCCAGGTACAAACTGATTTCATGAAGTGTTGAATTAAATATTAATAAGAGTTCTAGATGGTGGTGAATGATGGTGGATGGGTGGTGAGGCCTGTTTCATCCTTCCCAGATACCTGAAGCTTCTTTGGCCTGGCGGGTCTGAGGTTCCAGGGTAGCAGCGAGGAAATGATCCACAAGCAGTCAGTAGAAGTCAGGAGACATGAAGCTTTATTAATGAAGCCCTAGCCACCATGTGTGGCTTCTAAACTAACCTTTTAAGCAACCTTCTTAAACTGCCTTGCAACTAATCCTGTCTCTGATCTCTCCATCCTGCCTCTTTCTCCTGAGACGTCCCTGCAGCATCTCTCCCTGCATCTCCCCTTACCCCTAAGGCAACTACTTTATTAGCAACCACAGACCCCTCCCATCCAGGTGAGCTAGGAGGAAGTTGGGGGAGGGATAACAAGCAGAAATAAATTATAATTTCTACTGACTGCACAGCAAGATTCAATATATATTTTTCTTTCAGCACTCAAGAGATTTGGAAAAACTAAAGTATTTTTTTTTAACCTTAGACTATGGTTATGAAATTAGTTAAGGTGTGGCACACTGGCAAGTCAGGGGGAGCTCTCAGCAGTAGCTTTTTGAAAGAAGGCAATAAACAAATGGCTCTGAGATGTTGAACTAAGATATAGATGTTGAAAGGCAGGTAGTCTTGACTGTGTTGAAGGCAGAGATTTGGGTAGTGGGGGTTTTGTATGCTGTATGAGCTCCATAAGTTGATAGTTAGCATTCTCCCTGGAAAAAAGAGGAAAGAGAATATTACTAAAAGATCATTGTTACTGGAACAATAAATTTAGGTTATGTTGGCCCACTGCTCTCATACTAGGATAAATCAGACTTATAATGTGACATTTCTTAGTGACCTTGCTTTAATTATTGTTCCTATCTGAAAAATTTCCTCCAAGGTTTGTTCAATTATTGGATGTCTACTCAGCTGTCCATCGTTCTGACTCAGAACTCACTTGGTCTAGACTTTCATTTGATCATTATGTTCTCTTTTCCTAGAAACAAGGACTAGGTCAAAAAGCTGCAAAGATCCAAGGTTTGCTCAGCCATTCTGTGTGTGTGAGGGAAGATGAAGTAAGTTTATGATTTCAGTTCTGAGGAACATGAGTAAGAATCAGGATGTAGGATTGTGAGTCTAAATCTCAGCCAGACTTTTGGTGTCATCCAAGATATTTTGATAAATGAGAATTGTCCTGGGAAGACAGAGTATGAACACAGGAAATAGAGAGTTTGATATAGGAATCAGGAGGAGCCAGAGTGATAGTATAGTAGGTAGGCACTTTTCTTACATGTGGCCAATCCAGGTTCTCTTAGTATTCTGTGATTTGCTGAGCATGGAACCTGGCGCAATCATGAGCATTGCTGGTGCCACACTTCCCCCATAAAACCAAACAAAAGGCAGAGGACACAAAAGTGTTTTGTAATGATAAAATTGGTGCATAAATTATAGAAAAACCTGTGAATAAAAAGATCTATTAAAAGAACTATATTAATACAAAAATTTCTTCCTCACACCTATATTCATTGCAGCACTATTTACAATAGTCGGACTCTGGAAACAACCTAGAAGCCCTTCAACAGATCAATGGCTAAAGAAACTGTGGTACATATACACAATGGAATATTATGCAGCCATCAGGAGAGATGAAGTAATGAAATTTTTCTATATATGGATGTACATGAAATATATTATTTGAGTGAAATACACCAGAGAGAGAGATAGATGCAGAATTGTCTCACTCATCTATGGGCTTTAAGAAAAATAAAAGACATTTTTGCAATAATTATTAGAGACAAAAGAGAGGAGGGCTGGAAGGTCTAGCTCACGATATGAAGCTCACCACAGAGTGATGAGTGCAGTTAGAGAAATAACTACATTGAGAACTCTCATAACAAAGTGAATGAATGAGGGAAGTAGAAAGCCTGTCTAGAGTACAGGCGGGGTTGGGTTGGAAGGAGGGAGATTTGGGACATTGGTGATGGAAATGTTGCCCTGGTGAAAGGGGGTGTTCTTTACATGACTGAAACCCAATTACAATCATATTTGTAATCAAGGTGCTTAAATAAAGATATTAATAAAAAACTAAAAATATAGAACCATGTTGTTGTAGCAAGTATTAGTTTCCAGGTACACACAGTCTCATGGAATACCCATAAAGATTCTTCCCAAGGTCTTATCTACTTATCCACTTTGTGGTCCTTATATATTCCCATGAATACCTACCATTGATTTGAAGATGCTATGACCAATCTCTGGGCCAACTGCAGAGGAGAAACAGTCTTCAAGGAGGAATTTAAGGGCTTGACTAAAGGATATTTGAATAAATTCTGCTAGATCTAGTGATAGAGTGAGGCATGATGTGTAAGCAGTGTCAAGAGAACAGGAGGACAATTCTGTTAACTTCCCTGAACTGGCATCGACTAGGGGGAAAGGAGGATATAAAAGTCTAGGGACTCCTGATCACAAAACACATTTCTGATGATGAAGTTACCTTTGACTCTGTTTAATGTGTGCTTAGACATCTTGTATGAAAATGGAATGAACTTCCATGTCATTTGATTTTCTCCAAATGTCAATTACCAATGCTGTTCACATATTGTGAGGCCTGATGTTCCTGAGAGACCTGGCTGTGCAGCCTTGATGAAAGAGGACTTGCTCCATATAAAATAAGTCAATAAAACTTCTAACTTGTAGCAATACTTCCTTAATGTAAAAAATGGATCTTGACCTTCTTGTTGTCAAATCCCAGACCAAGGTCTCCTGATGCAAAGTAAGGAATTTTTAAGATTTGTGAGGACATACTTGAAACCACTTACCTTGGATCTAGAAATGACAATTGTACATGATTGCAAGTTTGAATGAATTTACACAAGGAATCCAGTTTTTTTTTTCTGAAAAGCAGATGTGGTTCTGTGGACAGAAGCTCTGAGATGTCACAGCATTACCTGAGGCTCTGTCCTTATTGTCTCCCTGAGAAAGACCTTCAGTCTCCATTCAGAATTCACTGTATTTCATAGATTGCTTTGCAATTTGCAAAAAATCTACATGTTAATATGGGAGGTCAAGCCAATAAGTGGTGGATAAGGAATAAAGAAGAATAAAGGGGAAATATGATGTGAACATAAGGACTTGTGGACACTTATAGAAGAAAGGGGACCTAAAAGAAGAGTGGAGGATCCATGCTTTGTTCTGACCCAATACCAGTATCTAGGAAGAAAAGCAGCAAAGAAGAGACACAACATTTTATTTGGACCCTGGCTACTGATCCTGACTATGGGAGTATTAAAGATCTACCCTTCAAGGACCTACTTCTGGGGGCTGGGATGATGCCCCATGAGTTGCAACAAGCCCCTTGGTAAGTACATCTCCCAAGTCTGGAAGTATGTTTTGTCTGTCATTCCCCCACACTTGATTATTGGAGAAAGTTATGGTTGAGTCTCAACATGGCGTATGAAGCTCCCTGAAAGAAGTAACAGACCTCTTTCATGATAGGAATAGGAGCAAGCATATTCCTTTCTCAATACTGATACAATGGACTTTCCCATCTGTTAGAATAGGTCTACTCTGAGCTTGGTTTTTTAATCACCAAGTGAGGCCACTTAGTTTTGGCCATGATATGTTCTTCTGGACTACCTTCCAACTGATACTGTCACCTAATTCACAGGGTCACAGGATAGAGCATGTAGCTATTGTATGTACTACTGTGTGAGCTTTTGGGAGCCAGCAGGTGAGAATAGCATTTTAAATCATTGAATGGAAAAATATCTTTATTTTTATCTGACATCAAAGTTATATATGTATTGTAAGTTCTTATATTAATCTTATCAGGGAGACCGAAGGCTCACTGTTGAGCCTTCATTGTTGACAGACACATTGAGAACCAGAATGCATTGTCCTGAGCCAGTAACCATAGCAGAGACTTAGACTAATTCAAAGTGGGGGATCCATGTGCAGGGACAAATGACCAGCCTAGCTTTAATGTCATAGCTTAAAATTTCAATTTTTGGATTTTTCCCTGTGTAGAAAGTAGACTGGAGGAAGGGTCTCTAGGCACCACGATGTCAGAATCTCTAACTACTTGTTAACCCCACATGCTATTTATCTGTTCCAGGTCTGAGCTGCATTGTTTATCTCATTTCACAGCTCTAATCTTGGTTCACAACTCTCCTCACACCTCACTTCTCACCTCCATCTGTTTTATACTCTCATCCTGGCAAACACAAGAGACTATCATTAAGGGATGTATCTTCAATGGCTGTTAGGAAGGGAACAAAGGTCTACTTTCCTGTCTGACTGTCCCTGGAATATACTGTCATTTCCACTTCACGTGTCTAGTTCTAAGCACTCAGAAAAGATTCAGGGGATACTTTGGAAAAGTTGAGGACTCATGAGTAGGTTACAGCATAGCCTTAGAAAAATTTCCCTGCAACATATAGGCATACTACAGATTTGATCAATTTGAATCTCACACAAAAGACCTCAAAATTCCATCCTGTGTCTGCATACCCTTAGCACTCCCTGAAGCAGCACGTTCTTTATCTGCACAGAATAAAGGAGAGCTGTTATTCTAACAGGAGTCAGTTCCTTCAGCTGACTATGGTATGTATAGCTTAAAATGACAGTGAATATTTGCAGAGGCCACGTTTATAACCATGAGGTCTATTTGTCTCAGGATTCACCCTCAGTTCTGTTCCTCGGAACAGCAAGTCTCTGCTCTGCTGTTTGCTATGGACTGATTGGGTTCCCTTCCAGTGTGCACACCTGACTTCAGGCCCTGCTGTTCGCTTGGCCTGTGTCTCCCTCACAGTCCTATGGCTCTCTTTTCTCACCTAAACATTTCCTCTCAAAGACAAAACCAATCCCATGCACCCCCATCTGTCCATATATTTGAACTGAGTATATTACTGATGCCACATAACTCTTCAGAGCCCAGTTCGTGTTCAGGTGCCTGCAACATGCAGGTGTGTTTTATTGGAGCTCATTGGTCATGGAATTGGATGAGTTCCAGAAGGCTCAGAGTAATTTATTTTGTGAATCCCATGCCCTCTCTGGCTGGAATCCCGTTAGCCTTTCTTTCTAAACTCTCTTTCTGCTGACATTGATATACATATATGTGGGGAACACAATGTCACAGATATTCAGAAGGCCTCTGTGAAGTTCAGCCCACAAATCAGGTCTACTGACAACATTTGAATAAAAATAGAAATACTTACAGTACAATGATCTATTGGATCAGGTTCGCATGTCTAGAAAAATAAGAGATACAATCAAAGGCTGTTTAAGGAGTGTTAAGTTTTCTGGTTGATATAAACTGACATTAGGTTATTTAGCAATGAGATAAAGACTGACTTTTGTTATACCACTGAATGCTTATTGCCTTTGAGTCTTTGACCATCAAAATGAATATGCTTCTTTTGGGCCTGTTTTACTTTGTTGCACTTATGGGTTCTTTCTCCTATATCTATCACTGTGCATGTGTCTTCACAAACTTTTTGCATCAGAGCCTCTCATCTTCTATTTCT
Source organism: Suncus etruscus (assembly GCF_024139225.1). Lineage (NCBI taxonomy): Eukaryota > Metazoa > Chordata > Mammalia > Eulipotyphla > Soricidae > Suncus > Suncus etruscus. The sequence goes on from NC_064864.1 coordinate 30,576,760, forward strand.
TCTATTTTCCAATCTTCTTTGGTTAAGTCCAGTCCCTTACTGTTTCTTTCTTTTATCTGGGCATTTACTATATCCTATCAGCTGATAGTTTATCTTCAACAACTCCATGTTTTAATTGCAAAGCACACAAAAAAGAGTGCCTCTTTCCAGGAGAGCAACTCATTTTGTCTCTTTCTGGTCCATTAAGGAAATGATCATGACTACAATAATAATAATATTATAAATATAAATAATATTATACAACCATATAATCATATATTATTATAATATAAGATATAGCATAGCATATGTAATATAATTATAATATAAAATAATATAAAATTATAATATAATATAATATAATATAATATATAATGTTATTTGGACATATGAGACAACATATATGCAAAAACTGAGTGGGTTTTTAAGACAGTGCTTTCAACTAATGGGAAATCTGGTGAGAAGTTCAAGCATCACTCCCCCTTGTGTAAAATGCTTCTTTTATGCCACCCATTCTTTCCCCTTCAATCACGAAATATGCCTCATGTCTATTGTCCAACATTGTCATCAAAGAGCCTGAAATCTTTCTGTTTATCTTATTGGGCACCTAGGATTATGTCTCCAAGGATCAAGGCAGCTGATCCCCTTCCCTGTTCATTCATTAAGCAGGAGGCTTCTGAGAGGTCAGATGGCCTCACCTTAAGCACAGAAGGATAATGTGTGCTCCTCTTTGCTTATGTTGAGAATTGGATTGGATTAATGTAATAAATAGAAACAGAGGGATGAAACACTCAAGTCCCTGAGAAATTTACCTGGTTATCACTTAAAGGGGCTGGAGTAGGGGCCATAGACACTCACCACGTAGCTGTAGCAGATGCAGCCGAGCAGCATCAGAGTCAAGAGTAGGGCTGTAATGAGCAGTACTTGGACCCATACTTCCCCAATTGATGGAGCCTGTAAGAATATCATGGATTTACCCAGCAGCAATAGCAGATGCCATAGAGCAGTGACACAATCAAGAGCAGGCATACATTGAGCATTGGCTGGAGGTTATTCACTATATTTGTTCCTCCTCCACCACTACCACCACCACTACCGCCTGGTGCCAGGGGATTTGGGATTGGGAAGTTCATTTTTTATTAAGGCTGCTTATATCCTCCTCTGTGGCTACTTTGATCTCTGTGGTCACCTCTGTGACAATTGTGGATTCTTTAGTTGTCATGGCTACAAGGCTGAATGCTGTGGTCTCTTGTGAGGATTTTATGAATTGGGGGAAATGTGCTCTTTAAAATAGTGATTTTTTTAAACATAAAACATATGTGTTTAAACATATAACATATCTATATCATAGACCAGAACATGTGTGTTTGTATACATGTCACTGCGTATGTATAATAACATGTATAGTCCTATTAATAATCAAGAAGTAGAAGCATTCCATTATCTATAATAAAATAGTGACTTTTGTGGGTTCCATAGTTTAAAATTATTTTTAAATGTAAGCACTATTTACAAAGTTGTCCATAATACAGCTTTTTTTTTTTTAACAGATAAAGTTGTTCTTGACTGAGTCACAGTCATACAATGTCCTGCATGTAAATTTCAAATGAATATGCTTCAGGGAAGTGGATTAACATGAACTGGAGTATGGAAAAATATGAAGAAATGATGAGAGCACACAAGGTGTGTGTATGGAGAACAGTGTTCTAAATTTAATATCCACACTAGAGTTTTTTTGTTTGTTTGTTTGTTTGTTTTTTTTCTGGGCCACACCCAGTGGCGCTGAGGGATTACTCCTGGCTCTCCACTCAGAAATCACTCCTGGCAGGCACGGGGGACCATATGGGATGCCGGGATTCGAACCATCGTCCTTCTGCATGCAAGGCAAACGCTTTACCTCCATGCTATCTCTCCAGCCCCCAGATTAGAGTTTATTTTTTTTATAAGGGGTATATCCACAGGTATAAAAAGAATGCTCACATTTTTCTTTGCAAAGTACAACAGAAACTTATCTATGTACATTGTTTGATCTTTAAAACAATACACATGGCTCTAGGTAATCTTAGAATAGAATATAGTTCAGTTAGAACCCAGAGGATAAAAGGAAGGTAAACCTTTACATTTTAAAGTCGTTTCTCTCTGGCCTGGCCCTAGGTGTCATACTGATATATGAGATTAGTAAGAAGCCAGGTTTCTTATAACACATTTTCTTTACCTAAGGGAACAGGTTTCTAGCTTAGGGGCTAAGACTAAGATTCCTAAGGCCTGGTTTTGAAAGAGATAAAACTTATAGGAAAGGGGTACAGAATATATACCTAGTAAAATTCAATAGCCCAGTGCTATTCTGGCCAAACCTTTTTGGAGTGTAGATTAGTTAGCAGGTATTCAAAGTGTCTAGGGGAAGTCCCTGAAGCAAGGCAATCCTTTCTGTTACAAACTGTTTTTGTTTTGTTTTGTTTTGATGCTGAGTATTCCAAGTAAAGATAAATTTAATTGGGGCTATATTGCCTGTAAATATCCTTATGTTAGGATGAGAAAGGTTTTACTATATATACACAGCAAAAGGGAGCATATTTCTCTATCTAAGTATCTATCTATCTATCATCTATCTATCTATCTATCTATCTATCTATCTATCTATCTATCTATCTATCTATCTATCTCTATTACATGTAGTAAAGGAAGCAGAATGTCAGTTTCATTAACAGAATGTCTCATTCAATTATCCACGTTGAGAGAGAAGACTCAATGGGCCTATTGGTGAGACATCTCTCAGGAATCTTCCAACCATCCAAACTTTAGGGAAAAGACTTCTCAGTGGGCCTGCTGGTAATATTTCCTCAGAAAATTTTGATCAGCTACCCATGCTAAGGGTATGAACATCCTCGCAGGCCTTCTGACTGACTTCGTCTAGAAATAGTAAGATTCCTATTATGTTAATGCTGTGACTTACAACAACTTTAACCAGTGCACATTTCCCGCCACCAATATTCCCAGATTTTCTCTCACCCTCCCTGATGCTCTCTCTTTCCTCCCACCCACCTCCCCACCTGTCTCTGGGGCAGGTATTTTACTTCATACTCTCTTTTCTTTTTTGATACAAGTTTGCACTACTATTAATGAAGGGGTGGCATGCATGTAAATTTGTCCTTTTTCAGCACCCAGTTCTTGTCCAGAGTTATTAGTTCCAACTATCACTCTCACAGTAGACCTTTCTCTACTCTAACTGCATTTAGCCATTCTTTGTGGCAGTAGTTTACTTTTGAATGTTGGTTCCTGAGTAGGTTGTATGACTTCTTTCTATATACTCATTACCAATATGGGAATATTGATGGGCTAGGGATTCCAAGTATGCACACCTCATTCTTGCTAGATTGCTATTCTGAGTGATAACTTCAGAGCTAGAGGCCTGATATGGCGTCCAAACAACCACTGTGGTAATTGGGAAACTCTGTTCAGAGCTGCTGCTGCATAGCTCTGTCAAAGAAATCTGGAATTTTTCATGAAGAGACAACTCTATGACTTTATTGATTGTATATAGGGAGTTTGAAGGACACAAAATTCTACAAATGCACAAATGCACAGAGGGGTGTTCTAGATTTATGAAGAAAGATAAACATAATATAAAAGCAAGAGTTTTCAGTCCATTTGTTTAGAGACTAGCTCTTCTTGTTTCCCATGAATAATGCCACTGAATTCCCAAAACTTTTCATACATATAACAGGACAGAGAGAAACAGTTGTGAATTTTAGAGTTGTTTATAAAGATTCCTGATAGGCATGGTTCATGCAGGGGTTTAATGGAGCATAATATTCTAGTCACCAACAAACATATACAAGTTGTCTGCATGCTTTGTTACATGAGCTAAGATTCCCTTTCCCAAAACATGTGATCTGCTCCTGTGAAGTAGGAGGGGGTGATGATAGAATCCTTTTCCATGAAAGAAGGCTGAGAGCAGCATAGAGATATGGAGCTGTGCTATTCTGGATCTCAGTCACAATACTATTCCTGAGGGCCTTTCTACTTTTGTGTTGTTTAGTTTATCTCAAGGTGGGACCATGTAAAGTCATGATGGTCAAGTGTTAAGTCAGGTTTCTATATTCAGAGAGCATGTTTGACTAAATGTAGACGGACTCAGAGGAGTGTTAGCACTGAAGTACCCTAACATGTTATTACTGAGCATAAGGCTTTTTCTCCAGAGTACCTCTCTCTACCTCAAATACCCTTGATGTCATCTCTTTGGTTTTTTTTTTTTTCATAAAAATGCCAGGGTGATGCTGGGTATAAAGAATTCACACTGGAAATTATTGCCTTTACTTCCAGATATCTCTCTATTAGGTAAGATTCAGCTTGTCCCTCTTATGGGCTGCCACTCACATCCATCAAAGATAACAGAAATTGTATTACCTTATCTGATGGGTATTGGGTGAGTAATTTCTACTTATTCTGTGGGTGGCCTTTGTGTTCCAGTCACTATTTTCTTTGAGGTGTAGAAGCTTTTCAGCTTAATATAGTACCATGTGTTTATCTCCACTTCCACTTGTTTGGACAGTGCTGTTTTCCCTTGAAGATGCCTTTATAGTCTCAATGTTATGAAGTGTTTTACCTACAAGTTCTTCTATATACCTTGTGGTTCAGGGTCTGATATTAACCCATCGATTTGACCTTTGTGCATGGTGTTAGATGGAGATGACTTAAGTTTTAAACTTCCTACTGATTCAGTCTTGGGAAGTTGAATGATTTTAGGCATCCATGAGCTTCTTCTAAGATTTCTGAGAGTATATGCATAGAGTTGTTCATAAGTAATACATTATCATCAATGCATTTCACAGTTATTTGTTTCAATGTTTGTTCTTTAATATCTGATTCAACATATCATAATTTTTTTCTCACTGGTATAGCTAATAATTTGTTAATTTCTTTTTATTTCAAAAAACCAATCCTGGGCCGGGAAGGTGGTGCTAGAGGTAAGGTGTCTGCCTTGCAAGCGCTAACATAGGACGGACAGCGGTTCCATCCCCCGGCGTCCCATATGGTTCCCCCAAGCCAGGGGCGATTTCTGAGCGCATAGCCAGGAGTAACTCCTGAGCATCAAACGGGTGTGGCCCAAAAACCAAAACCCCCCCCCCCAAAAAAAAAACCAATCCTGCTTTAACTGACCCTGTTGGGACCTGGGTTCTGAACAAAGAGGGACACCATTTTTTGAAAAGGCCACATGGCAGACCTAATTTAGGTTCTGAACAAAGAGATGCCATTTTGTAAGGAACCACATGATGTGAGCTACAAGCTAGGTTCCCCAAGTCAATTTCCATTTGCACCACCCCAAGCTACCTGGCCATATCAGGTAACCTATCTGAAAGGGACAAAAGGCAGCAGTGAGAAGATACCCCTAGACGACAGCCAATCATTTTAAAGATCATCAGAAATCTAGAACCTCCTTATATCCCTATCCTATATAATCCCATTCATGAACCTGGGCGAAGTTTTCACTCCTCGAAGGAGAGAACCCTGACCCAGTCATTTAGGAGTTGTTGGCAGGCAGAATAAAGTCTAAACTTTACTTCAACTTGTGTGGTCTCGTCCTTCGATTTCTGGATCCTAACATTTGGGGGCTCTGCCGGGATTTGAATAACAGTGACCCAGTCACCAACAAAGGTTCCTAGGTCCCAAGAATACACCGGAACATACTTCGAGGTTTGTAAAGGCCTAGAAAATGGAGCTCCAGGGAAAGTCCTAGAAGGAGAAACCGGACTTGATACTGCTCCCGAGGGCAGGAGGCTAGAGGGACACCCTAGTCCATTAGGGGTCACAACCGGGGGTACACTCACATGGGTTCAAGTTCCACTAAGTGTCCCATGAGTTTGAGTCCCATTTGGGGATGTGCTGCATCACCATTGGGGGGTGATTTTCCCACTAGGGAATCTTGTGGGTTCGAGTCCCATAGGGGTCCCAGGGAATCTTGTCGATTCGAGTACCACAGATTCCAGTCACTTGTCTTTGAGTTCGGCCCTGAGGGTATTTTGTTGTTGTTTTTGTTTGTTTCTCCTTTTGTGTATAGTTGTGGTTAATGGTAGTGTTTTGTTTTGTGCTCATTGCGAATATCATATCAGTCTGACTTTGTTCGTAACAGCTGGAGGAAGGTTGGGAAACACCAGACAGCCTATACTTGGCTGAAAAGGACTTGTCCAAAGGCATTCTATCTTTCTCAACTGACTTCAGATGCTTTTCTGTTTCTTTCCCTGTCTTTTGCCAGTCATATTGTCTTCTTTAGTTTGCCATTATCCTGTTTGCTGAGGACATGAACCAGAAAAATTCTAAGGAAAACGCACCCCTTTGAGGCTAGTAGAGCACCATTTCAAGGATTTTAAGACCAAAACTTCTATGTCTGGGAATTCTGTCTATAGCGCAAAGTTGCGAACCCTCTATCAGCTAGAGTGGCCAATGCTCCAGACTGGATGGTCCCCTGAGGGAATATTCTCTAAAGCCCAGATTTATCCCACACAGGAAGCAGTGTTCAGTAACTGTCCAGACCAGATACCATACATCGTGGCCTGGAGATAACTTAGTGGAAGAACTGCCACGATGGCTCAAGCCCCATATTCCCCTTGCTAACCAAAGTATATCCCTATATGTCAGGCCAGGAAGAACAGGAGAGAGGGGAGGAAAGGGCACAAACTGGAGAGGGGGGAGCATGAACAGGAAAGAAAGAAGGAGGGGCTTAGAAGGGAACAGGAGAGAGAAGGGGGAGGAGCATAGCAGGGAATGCTGAGAACACGGGCCAGAAAATTTTAAGGAAAATGACAGCCCTCTAAGGCTTGCAAATGTGTAAAAGAGAACAAATGTGAGAAAGGTAAATCTACAATTTTGCTGCCACTCCGGGAAGTCCCCATAGCTGCAGGAGGAAGGATCTATCTGTATACCCCTTTCTCCTCTTCAGACATCTATAACCAGAAGCAGCAACACAAGCCTTTTTCAGAAAATCCATCTGATCTGATTAGGCCTTTGCAAGTTCCATTTCCCAGGCGATGGCAAAAGCACTAGGGACTGGGGCCGGAGAGATAGCATGGAGGTAAGGCGTTTGCCTTTCATGCAGGAGGTCATCGGTTCGAATCCCGGCGTCCCATATGGCCCCCCGTGCCTGCCAGGAACAATTTCTGAGCCTGGAGCCAGGAATAATCCCTGAGCACTGCCGGGTGTGACCCAAAAACCACAAAAAAAAAAAAAAAAAAAAAGCACTAGGTGTTGGGGACTGACTTGTTTGAGGACATTTTGCTGTTCTCTCTGCCATAGCCCAGCTTTTCACCTAAAAGCAATATGCAATCTTGCTGTAAATTTCTGAGCTAAGAGAAAAGAATGTAGCTGCAGGACTTAATTTAGCTATAAGCCCGGAGGAGAGAAAAAACCGCCTGGTCCAGTTATCAGAAACTAGGCCCCATTCCTTAAGACCACATTCCGGAGTAATTTAGGCTGTTATCAATAAGTATATGCTATATTGTCTGTTCAAGATCACTAGGCAAGCACATATTGCACCATTTCCTGATAGTCAAGCAATTAGGAATGCAGCTAGAAGGACACTAGAAGTTTCCATTGAAACAGCACGTTCAGTATAGCTTAAAGGTCATCCAGCCCTAGCCCACTGCCCACTTCCTTATGAGCCTTCGCGCCAAAAGTATGATTGACAACACCTTGTACTGCCCCCTTCTCCTTCACTATAAAAGAAGGGGTTACACCTCAATAAATGTCTTTGAGCAGTGAGACGCTGCCTTGGATCTTTTATTATTAACCTCTCTCAGATTTTTTACAGGTGTGGTTGTTCTTCTACTCAGCAAAATAGGAGTGCAGTCGTCTGAGAAGCCTTCCCAGCTAATTCCTGCTGGCCGGGTCCCCCCTGGGGGGTTTCTGGACCCTGCATTTTGGCGCCCAACGCTGGGCTCGAAGATCACCGCCACACTCCGAACGACTACAGGTCGGCGAGTCTAGAGCTCCTTCGTAAATCGCGGAAATTACCTCATCAGGGTAAGCGTTGAAACGAGTTAGCCTTAATCAAATATTTAAACTGCAGTTTTTCCAGTCGTTCCGATCGCCGCCCCTGATTGGCTTTTGGGGCTTAACCCATAGGATACGCTACCATGGGTAATTCTTTGAGTACTGAACTTAAATTCATTAAATATATACAGTCTGAGTTGAAAGCCAGACATATAGAGGTTACCAAAAAAGATATTTGTAATTTCTTAATATTTGTTCATGATGTTTGCCAAAAATCTAGTGTTCCTGGGCTCCCTCTCGCTCTAACTCTGTCTCTCAGTTTCCTTCCTCTTCTGACCCTTCATCTTTACTTCTGCCGCTGCACCCTCTGTGCAAAATCCTAAACAGCCCTTCACTTCCCTAGCTTCAGCTCCGTCCCTGTTCCACCAACTCCCCTCCTTAACCAGCAATTGCAACAATACAAAGCCTTTAATTGGAAAAGCCTCACAGCTGTTTCAAGCCGTGTGACCCCAGCCCCTTACACGCTCTCCTGATTGAAATCTATTGGGGGCGGCGCTGTCTCCCCCGCTGAAAAGCTGAACTCTTGCAAAGTTAACTTTTTCTCCGCAGTAAAATCTTTCCTTCCAGCAAGCAAGCACACATTCTAATCTCTGAGCTCATCGCTGGCTTCACCTTAAAGGGACAGCGCCCATTTTCCAAATCCCAGCTTAAACCCGGTTCCACACGTAGCAACAAACTTTTGCTACTTCCCCCCCCCTCTTGGCCATGCGGCAGCTTCAGCAAAATTCAGCGAGCAGGGCGAAAACCTCCCATCCCTTACTATACAAATGCCTATCTTCCCTCAGGCTTTTATAATTGTCTCTCTGGTGCTACAACTGTTCCCTTTTCCTGAGTTGGGATGCCTAAGTTGAAATGTTTTTCTAAGTATAAAGGCCACAGTTGGTAAAATTAAAAAGTCTTAAATGTGTTACAAAATGTCATAATAAGTTTAACCTACGCAAAGGTGACGTACCTGTTTTTAAAACTAAGTTTCTATGTAGCTAAAATGCAAAAAAAAAAAAAAAAAAAAAAAAAAAAAAAAAAAAAAAAGCCCGCCGTTTTTTTTTTTTTTTTTTCTCTCTTCCCTGCGCTGTAAGCTCGGCCTCTAAGCTTTTAAAGGCGCAGTGTACATTTTCCAAACCCTAGCTTGTCAGCAGCTCTGTGCCTGAGTCACTCTCCAAAGTCTGTGTCACAGCAACAGGAAAATATAACAGCAATAAACACCCTTGTTCATGCCTCTCAAAAATTTTAAAGTAAGGTCATAATTCTGTTACTTGTAATAACAAATTATCAGTAAACAAAAAACCTTTTCGTGCTTTAAAACTTAAACAAACACACAAATATTAAAATTTAAGTCTTTTTTAAAATTATTTTTAATCTTAAAAGTATATGAAGTTTGTAAAATAGTTCATGTCATGGGCATTTTTTAGTAGCTTAGGCTCCTTAATCTGCATTTAAATATTTCTTATATTTTGTCTTTTTAATTGCTCTTTCCTTCCCATGTTTGCCATTCAAATCTAATAGTTAAATAACATTTTGTAACATTTTTAACTTTGTTTTTAAGAACCTCTGCATTGGGAAAAAAAGCAAAACTCCTTTGTTAAAATTACTGCACATGTTTAGAAAGTTAATTTTTTAAGAACTAAAATAATACAAGTGAGCAAAATAAGTTGGTCAGCTTTCCTTAACAATAATGTATAAACATTCCAAAACTCTAAGCTAAGCCTAAGCTCTTTTGAATGCATATAAATATAGCAAAATAGCATTGCCATTTGAAAAACTTAAACCAAATAATCTAAACCTTAAAAGTGGTTAGGCAGTTCAAATAGTGGCATAAAAGCCATTTCAATAACAAAAACAATATGATAACTAGTTAAATAAATTTGTTCATAAATTATTGTTCATAAACTTAAACCTTAAGTAGCTTTATTTCTTTTCTTAATTTCAAGCTTAATTTTAAACTCAAAGGTAAGTACAAATAATTTTGCATTTTCCAAGTTTAATCTTAAGTTGTCTCTGTTCATGTTGTGGTTAGCCCTTTTTAAAATAATATTGTTAATTAGTATCATAAAAGTAACTAAATTTTATAAGCAAATTAACAAGTATTAAAAATAATTTTGGTCTTAAGCTCTAGGTGTGTAAATGCATCAAATGTCTTTAACTATATTTTATAATGTCTAAACATTTTGTCAATTTGGTATCTAATATTTTTTACAAATTATTCACTTTAAGTCTTCAAAGTAAAAACAGTTGTTTTTTAAAGTCAGTTTTTTATACCTTTAATAATCATAGTTCATGCTCTTGTGTTTAATCATAAAAATTTTAACACTTTATTACAGCTGTCTTACTATTCTACTGTAAAACCAATTTATAACAAACCTGTTCCTTTACAGCAAATGATATCATACTTCAGAGTGCAGACTCCTTCTACAGTGCTCACTAAGCAATTTACTTAACAAAATTTTAACTGCTAACATTTTACTTTATGTTTTCAACTTTAAATTACAATTGTTTTAAAAATGTTTTGTGTTAAAGCTAAACCTTAAAATTTATTTTCAGCAGTTCCACTCCAGCTACGTTAACAATTTTTTTACAAACATGCCGGCTAAATATTTAAAAGCGCTTGTCAATTTTTCCAATGCAAATTTTGAATAAGTCCTCTTGTCTGTTCATGTGTGTGTGTTATGCGTGAAAGTGGCCACAATGTTGTGTTTCGTGTTTGTTCTGTCTGTCTATTTGTTATTTTTGCATTTCATATAAATACAATTTTTAAAGCCTTATCCATTTTTAAAATTTCAATTAATTTTTTACCTGGCTTAGTCTCGTCATCTATAAACTGTGAAATCCTGCCAAAAATCCTGTGCTCAGCTAGCTTTGTTCTATCAGCATGGCAAAAAAGGTAGGGGATGGTAAACCCCAAAAAATTTCTCAAATGGCCATCAGGAATAACTTTTTCCTGGAGAATTTCTGGACTTTGCAATCCCCAGTTTTTCTGCTGTGTGTAGTTAAGGCCAATACTATAAGGCCAAATGTGGCTAGAAAAAGAAGCATCTAGCTTTAAAATAATAACTAAGAAGTTTAAAAAAAAAAAAAATCATTTAAGTTCAGTTTAAAGGCTTTTGAACAATTGGCTATCATTAATTATAAGATTTTTTAAAAGTGCTAAAGTCTGGCAAAAGTCAGAAGGCATTCCTGTGGCATTCAAAAATAATCATTTTACCTCCTGCCAAGTTGTTTTCTTATAGACCTCCTACAGCTTCCTGCAGTCCTGTCCTCATTCACTTCAAAAAAGCCTGCCACCCCACCTGCTAGCTGCCATTACTGCGAACCTGTTTCTAACTGACTCTGCCTAAAGAAAATGCTGAAATTGGTACTCTGCCTGGCTGTCCTTGATGCCCACTGCCACCAACCACCCCCTTCGAACCAAGGCTTCATTAATTTGTTTGCTCCACTTCACTCCCTTGCAAGACAATGGCAACACCTCTGGTTCCTTCCCTTCCCCTTTTATGGTGCCGCATACATAGCCAAACCCCTCCCACGCATCCCCTAACCCATCCTGGAAGTAGCCCTTTGTGCCCTCACCATGGGTGCTAAGGAAGAGTGAGCCACCCCCAATCAATTTTGCCACAACCTGGCCCATTCACCCATTCCCCAGGACACACTGGCTATGTCAGCTCAACCTCTCCCATGCCCTGAGCTCTTCAGGACTCTGCCGGCTTCCCCACCCTTCCAGCCCATGCTGTCCTCGGGACCCCCCCTCCTCTTCTCAGCTCATCCTTGTCATGATCAACGCTTCCGCCCTCCGCCCAGATGCAAACGCCTTCGGTACCTGCTATTCACCCACCTCAAACCTCATCCTACAGCTGGTCAACGCCTCCACCATCACCGACCCTGCCTGCTTTGGCAACCTCCTGCCTGTCTCTGACCCCTTCGCTCTGCAATCCAGCCCCAAGCCTCACTTCAGCATCACCTTCAAACAGGTGGTGAAACTTGAACTTTGCCTTTTGGTACCCAATATAATTCCCCCTATTGAAAATTGTAATCAAATTCTTGTCATTAATTCCTCCTTTCAGTTCATAATTGCCCCCAATTTAACGTTTCTTGCCTGTTTTACTGGTTTATCTCCCCACATTGTTTCACATTTGTTTTTTCAGTCCTAAAACTACTGTGTTTTCATTGTTTTAATGCCTAACTTACCTGTCAAACCTGCTCTCACCCTAGCCTTAATCATAGGCCTGGGTGCTACCGCTGTAAGCACAATAATTTATTCATTGGTTCATACTCTAAAATCTGTCAATGCCTTAAGTATAACTGTTGTTAATAATGTTTACAAACTTAAACTAAGTTTACAACACTTAAAGCACATTGTTAAATCCCTAGCAAAGATAGTGCAGCAAAACCACCATGCCTTAATTTGGTTTCCTTTTTTTTTTGAAGAAAGGGGGAGTCTGTGTAGCCCTTAAGGAACAATGTTGTATTTTTAAAGACAAAACAGGTTTAGTTAGAGATAGCGTTCAACATATTGGTGATGGTATAAAAGATTTTGAAAAACATTTCGATGAAGAACAAGGTTGGTACCAGGATTGGTTTTTCTCTTCCCCTTGGCTCCACACAATCTTGTCCACCGTTGTGGGCCCTCTTATTAGCCTCATGCTGCTCTTTTCTCTTGGCCCATGGATTTTCCGCAAAATTACTGCCTTTATTAAAAACCAGGTAGATGAAAAGGCAAAAACCTCTATTCAGGTTAACTACCAGCGTCTAACCCCGCGTGACTCCTGTGAAAACTTGGCTTTAGTCACCAAGCCGCCTTTCCAGCCACTAAGTTTCCAGGAGATAGAGCGCATAGCTAACAGACGGAGCTCGCTCCGGCACTTGTGCTCTCGGCTGTGGAGACACCTACGACGGGATTAGCAAGGTCCCAGTTAGGGCACGGCCCTAAAAGGCTACAACGCATAATTCGGATCTCTGCGCGCACCCACGGCGCTTGTAGCCACCTGTTAAATGCGGCTTTGGCCGTGTCCGACCTGGTCAAACCTTGTATGCCTAAGACACGGTTCTTCCACCCGCTCACGACTTTCCTTCTTTTATTAGAAGAGAAAGGGGGAGATGTTGGGGACTGACTTGTTTGAGGACATTTTGCTGTTCTCTCTGCCATAGCCCAGCTTTTCACCTAAAAGCAATATGCAATCTTGCTGTAAATTTCTGAGCTAAGAGAAAAGAATGTAGCTGCAGGACTTAATTTAGCTATAAGCCCGGAGGAGAGAAAAAACCGCCTGGTCCAGTTATCAGAAACTAGGCCCCATTCCTTAAGACCACATTCCGGAGTAATTTAGGCTGTTATCAATAAGTATATGCTATATTGTCTGTTCAAGATCACTAGGCAAGCACATATTGCACCATTTCCTGATAGTCAAGCAATTAGGAATGCAGCTAGAAGGACACTAGAAGTTTCCATTGAAACAGCACGTTCAGTATAGCTTAAAGGTCATCCAGCCCTAGCCCACTGCCCACTTCCTTATGAGCCTTCGCGCCAAAAGTATGATTGACAACACCTTGTACTGCCCCCTTCTCCTTCACTATAAAAGAAGGGGTTACACCTCAATAAATGTCTTTGAGCAGTGAGACGCTGCCTTGGATCTTTTATTATTAACCTCTCTCAGATTTTTTACAGGTGTGGTTGTTCTTCTACTCAGCAAAATAGGAGTGCAGTCGTCTGAGAAGCCTTCCCAGCTAATTCCTGCTGGCCGGGTCCCCCCTGGGGGGTTTCTGGACCCTGCAACTAGGGACTAACTGGAAGCTGCACTGTGCATATAGGCCTCAGAGTGCAGGACAAGTAGAGAGGATGAATCAGACCCTAAAAGAAACATTAGCAAAATTAATTGAAGACACTAGCGGCAGTTGGGTAGATCTCCTTCCCTTTGCCCTTCTTTAGACTCAGTGTACCCCTTACATTTGTTCTGCCACTCCTTATGAGGTTCTTTTTGGGTGAAAGGCCCCTGTGTGTCTTAGGTTATGGGAGGATGTGATAGGAACATTGTATGATCACGCTGTCCTCCTGTCCTTACAGGCCTTCCGACAGGTTTTGAGGACACTACACCAGAACATCAGAACTGCCCACGAAGGAGCCTGGAGCTGAGACTGCACACAGCTCGTCAGCTGAAGACAAGTTCCAGCCTGGTGATGCAGTCCTGCAAAGTGACACTACCCCGGAACTCTCGAACCCCGCTGGAAGGGGCCCTACACAGCGATCTTGACCACTTCCAGTGCAGCCAAGTTAGATGGAGTTAAACCATGGGTTCACCTCTCACACCTAAATAAGGCACCAGCAGAATATGCCTGGCAGCTGGAGCCACTGCAGGGCAAGGAACAGGGACTGAAACTGGTCACAAAGCCACTAGGAACATCTGCCCAACACAATAATCAGGGACCTTTTGGTGTCAGATACTGGTAGGGCTGGGTATGGCAGGACACCAGCCTTACCTCCCCGCTCCTGGTGAGTGGATTTTTTCAAACCGGACAGGATGAGTGGTGGCACAGGTGAACACCACCACGGGACCACCCAGGTTTCACCTTGACTTGTGCCAGCTTGTTAAGGACATAGACACGGGATTAGGGGACAAGCAACAAGGCACCACCACCATAACAGACCCTGGACACTAGCATTGGATGGTTGGTACCCGCCTGGCTGGGCGTGGATACAGTGGATAGAGTACAACCTCCTCAGTGTAGCCTTATATATTTGCCCCGGATCAGAAGAGGGAGAAAGTGGGGCAGCCAGGACTTCCTGGAGCTGCAAGTCCCTGGCCTCCTGGAAACTTGAGCCCCCAAATGTTAGGGCCCAGAAATCGAAGGACGAGATCACATAAATTGGAGTAAAGTTTAAACTTTATTCTGCCAGCCAACAGCTCCTAACTGGCTGGGCCAGGGTTCTCTCCTGTGAGGGATGAAAACCCCGCCCAGGGTATGAATGAGATTATATAGGATAGGGATACAGGGAAGTTCTAGATTTCTGATGATATTTAAAATGATTGGCTGTTGGCTAGGGGTATCTTCCCACTGCTGCCTTTTGTCCCTTCCAGATAGGTTACCTGATATGGCCAAGTAACTTGGGGCGGTGCAAATGGAAATTGGTTTGGGGAATCTAGCATGTAGCTCACACCACGTGGTTCCTTACAAAATGGCATCTCTCTGTTCAGAACCTAAATTAGGTCTGCCATGTGGCCTTTTCAAAAAATGGTGTCCCTCTTTGTTCAGAACCCAGGTCCCAACAATCCTTTTAATCATTTTCTTGATTCCTAGATCATAAGTTTCCACAATAATTCTTACTATTTCTTTATTTAAAATTACCCTGGTTCTTGTTATTTTTCTATTTTGTTAAGCTATGATATTATATTATTGATATACACCTTTCTTTCCTAATTTCAATCTATATTTATAAGTACTAAACTGCTTTAGTTGTATCCCACAGCTTCTGATAATATGAAAATATGAAATATAATATATTCTGATCTCGTTGCATTCATCCAGTGACCACAGTGTAGTTTAACATATGCAAATAAGTTCATGTAAAGTGCAAGCTAAATTAAAAGAAAGGTAAATGTATGATATTAATTAATGCAGATAAAAATTTGAAAAGAATCAATATCCATGCATGGTAAAATTCTTCAAGAAAATGGGGATAAAAATGAATTTACCTCAAGTGAATAATGGGTCATTTTGTATGTTAACAAACCCACAGACAACTCAATGGCAACAAACTGAAATCTTCCCTTTGACATCAATTTTAAGAATGTCTACTTTCGGGCCCGGAGAGATAGCACAGAGGTGTTTGCCTTGCAAGCAGCCGATCCAGGACCAAAGGTGGTTGGTTCAAATCCCGGTGTCCCATATGGTCCCCCGTGCCTGCCAGGAGCTATTTCTGAGCAGACAGCCAGGAGTAACCCCTGAGCACCGCCGAGTGTGGCCCAAAAACTAAAAAAAAAAAAAAAAAAAAAGAATGTCTACTTTCTCCTGTATGTTCTCATTTTTGAAAGTCTTGCAATGGCAATTAAACAAATCAGAAAAATCAAAGGCATACAAATTGGAAAAGAAATTAAACTTCCATTTAAACCAATTTTTCCAGAATTTGTGACAATATACATAGAAAACTAAAGACTCTACCAAGACAAGAAACTGAAACAAATAAAAACCTTCTTGATGAGTTGCTCTAAGGACACATTTTCAATACTAATAGGGAAAGTTCTTCATGTTGGGCATAGCATCATAGTATGAATGTGAGTTACCTGAGCTGCCTTTCTGCAAAAACTAATTTCTGGTGCATTCTGGAGATATTGTGTCCCTTTCTTTTTTCATGGTCCCTCCCCAGGATCTCTGTCTTTAATTTATAGCCCTTCCGGGCCCGGAGAGATAGCACAGCGGCGTTTGCCTTGCAAGCAGCCGATCCAGGACCAAAGGTGGTTGGTTCGAATCCCGGAGTCCCATATGGTCCCCTTTGCCTGCCAGGAGCTATTTCTGAGCAGATAGCCAGGAGTAACCCCTGAGCACCGCCAGATGTGACCTAAAAACTAAAAAAAAAAAAATATTATAGCCTTTTGAATGACAGTTTCTTATTGATATAATCTTGTTTTTTGGTTTTTCGGGCCACATCCATTTGATGCTCATGGGTTACTCCTGGCTAAACGCTCAGAAATTGCCCCTGGCTTGGCGGGACCATATGGGGCGCCGGGGGATCGAATCGTGGTCCTTCCTTGGCTAGCGCTTGCAAGGCAGGCACCTTACCTCTAGCGCCACCTTGCCGGCCCCAATATAATTCTTATACACTATTTAAGTCCATGGTTCAAATCCACAGCTATGAAATAAAGACTATGTGCTAACGTTACCATCACTGGAGTATGTCATTTCTGGGAAATTTCCTTTCATTGTGTCTGAAACACAGAATTTCCCAAAATATATTGGAGAACAACCAACAAAGGCAGTTATGTAGTATTCCTTTCAGGATAGTTGTTTACATGGGGACAAATTGAGCTCACCACCATACCCCCACCACACCTACCCTCGAACTTAGAGTACTTACTCTCCAGCCTCATTGAATATTATCCCAGGGCAAACTATATATCTTTTTAAAAAAATATCAGGTTTTATATTTGAAAGAAAAAGCCATAGAATATTGTCAGTGACATGTTCACTCTCCCCTCTCTTCCTTCTGCTATCAGATGGCACTCAGAACTAGTATGTTGACTGGTGATGGATTCCTGTCAATGTTTTCTAGGCACCTAACACATCTTATTCTAAGCCATGCCTAGCAATCAACAAGAACAAAGTAGACAATAAATATGTTCAAGAATATTATATTTGAGGAACTGGAAGAAGTGTGGATAATAACACAATGCCAGAGAATAAGGTGCTGTCACATTGGTAAACAAGAAGCAAGTAGAATAGAGGGCCTGGGGGGAAATGATGCCAGGATGATACTAACTTTTGAGTAATTTTAGGGCATAATTTAAATAATATTGTATTTTATTTATAGCAATCAAATATTTTTATTTTATTTAAAAATAAATTAGAATTTTTTGTTTGTTTGTTTGTTTTTTGGTTTTGGGGCCACACCTGGTGGTGCTTAGGGGTTACTCCTGGCTGTGTGCTCAGAAATAGCTCCTGGCAGGCATGGGGAGGCATATGGGACACCGGGACTTGAACCAACCACCTTTGCTCCTGGATCGACTGCTTGCAAGGCAAACACCACTGTGCTATTTCTCCGGGCCCAATAAATTAGAATTTTTGTTATTTTTCTTTTTTATTATTAATATCTTTATTTAAACACATTGATTACAAATATGATTGTAGTTGGGTTTCATTCATTTAAAGAATATCCCCCTTCACCAGTGCAACATTACCATCACCAAATCTCCCTCCTCCCCACCCACCCTTTGACTATACTCTAGACAGAATTTCTACTTCCCTCATTCACAGTGTTAGGATAGTTCTCAATGTAGTTACTTCTCTAACTGTACTCATCACTCTGTGGTGAGCTTCATGTACTGAGCTGTACCTTTCAGCCCTCCTCTGTTTTGTCTCTGAGAATTATGGCAAAAATGTCTTTTATTTTTCTTAAAACCCATAGTTTGAGTGAGACAATTCTGTGCCTCTCTCTCTCCCTCTGCTGTATTTCACTCAGCATAATAGATTTCATGTACATTTATGTATAGGAAAATTTCATGACTTTATCTCTCCTGATGGCTGCAAAATATTCCATTGTGTATATGTATCACAACTTCTTAAGCCATTCATCTGTTGAATGAAATGAAATGAATGAATGAATGAATGAATAGAATAGAATAGAATAGAATGAATAGAATGAATGAAATGTTGTTGAATGAATAAAGGGCATCTTGGTTGTTTCCAGAGTCTGGCTATTGTAAATAGTGCTGCAATGAATATCAGTGTGAGGATTTTTGTATTTTTGTGTCCGTAGGGTATATCCCTAGGAGTACAGCTAGATCGTATGGAAGTTCAATCTCCAGTTTTTGGAGGAATCTCCATATCGCCTTTCATAAAGGTTGAACTAGATGGCATTCCCACCACCAGTGAATAAAAGATACTTTCTCTCCACAACCCCACCAGCACTGCTTGTTCTCATTCTTTGTGATGTGCTCCAGTCTCTGTGGTGTGAGATGGTACCTCATAGTTGTTTTGATTTGCATCTCCCTGATGATTAGAGATGAGGAGCATTTTTTCATGTGCCTTTTGGCCATTTGTATTTCTTCTTTGACAAAGTGTCTGTCCATTTCTTCTCCCCATTTTTTGATGGTATTAGATGTTTTTTTCTTGTAAAGTTTTGTCAGTGCCTTGTATATTTTGGAGATTAGCCCCTTGGATCTGATGGGTATTGGGTAAATAGTTTATTTCATTCAGCGGGTGGCTCTTGTATCCTGGGCACTATTTCCTTTGAGGTGCAGAAGCTCCTCAGCTTAATATATTCCCATCTGTTTATCTCTGCTTCCACTTGTTTGGAGAATGCTGTTTCCTCCTTGAAGATGCCTTTAGTTTCAATGTCATGGAGTGTTTTACCTATGTGTTGTTCTATATACCTTATTGTTTTAGGTCTGATATCAAGGTTTTTAATCCATTTGGATTTTACCTTCGTACATGATGTTAGCGTTCGCTTTTTTGCAAGTGGCTAACTCATTGTGCCAACACCACTCGTTGAAGAGGCTTTTTGCTCCATTTAGGATTATTGCTCCTTTATCAAAAATTGGGTGATTGTATGTCTGGGGAACATTCTCTGAGTACTCAAGCTTATTCCAATGATCTGAGGGTCTCTCTTGATTCCAATACCATGCTGTTTTGATAACTATTGCTTTGTAATACAGTTTAAAGTTGGGGAAATGAATACCTTCCATATTCCTTTTCCCAAGGAGTGCTTTAGCTATTAGAGGGTGTTTATTGTTCCAAATGAATTTCAGAAGTATTCGATTCACTTTTTTCAAGAATGTCATGGGTATCTTTAGAGCAGGGGTCTCAAACTCAATTTACCTGTGGGCCACAGGAGGCAAAGTCGGGGTGATCCTTGAATGCAAAGTCAGTAGTAAGCCTTGAACATTGGGGGTGTGTGACCCAAACAAGTAAAACAAAACAAAACAAAAAAAGATTCCTCTAGGGCAGGGCCACAAAATGTTGTACGGAGGGCTGTTTGCGGCCACTGGCTGTGAGTTTAAGACCCCTGCTGTAGAGGGATTGCATTAAATCTGTACAATTCTTTGGGGATTATTGCCATTTAAATGATGTTAATTCTTCCAATCCATGAGCAGGGTATCAACATAATTTTCTCCATATCCATTCATGTATAAGCAAATTTCATGACTTCCCTTTTCTAAATTTCTGCATAGTATTCCATTATATAGATGTAACTGTTTTTTAGCCACTCTTCTGTTGTCAGGCACTTGAGTTGCTTCCAGATTCTGTTTTCCAGATTCTGGCTACTGTAAATAGTGCTGTAGTTAATGCAGAGGGCTTTTCTACATTGTGTTTTTGTGTTTCTAGGGTATATTCCACTGAATGGTATTGCTGGATCACATTACTCAATTACTTTTTTTGAGGAATATCCATATCCTTTTCTAAAAGGCCTTTATCAGTCAGCAATCCCACTAGAAGGGAATGAGAGTCCCTTTCTCCCTGCATCTGCTCCAGCACAGGTTATTCTTAAGCTTCTGCTTCTCAAAGGAAAAGGTGTTAGGTTACAGAAACTACCCACAGAATAGGAGAAACTATTTACTGAATGTCAATCTGTTAAGGGGTTAATATCAAAGTTATTATAAAGACTAATAAGAAATAAAATCTAACCCCATAAAAATGGGGAGAAGAAATGAACAATTTCCACAAAGGAAAATTAAAGATGACCAAAAGGAATATGAAAAAATGCTCCACATCACTAATCAACAGGGAGATGCAAATCAAAAAATCAATAAGATATCATCTCACAACACAGAGACTGGCACACATTACAAAGAAAATTTTTGAGTTTTATGCCTGGTTAAATTTACTGTAATTTTGCATAGAGATAGTATAGTGGGTAGGTTGCTTGCTTTGCACACAGCCATCTTGGGTTTGAGCCCTGATACTCTCTATATGGCCCTCTGAGCCTGCCAGGAGTAATTTACAAGAACAGAGCTAGAGTTTGACGCAAAAATCAAAATAGATAATAAATTACAACAATTATCATGGCTCTACCCTATCTGAGCATCTGCCTCTGATCAATGAACCCTACCCTTCCCTGTGTACAGAGGACTCAGAATGAAATTGGGTCCTTGAGACACTTTTCCCTTGACAAATGTATTTTATAAATTATAAATTATACCAAAATACTCAAATATTTTATATATTTTGATCAACTTTATATCAGAAAGTTTTGTACGTAATATCCAAGTCCATATAATTTAAATTTAGGAATGCACCATAATCAAGTCCTTTT
Source organism: Suncus etruscus (assembly GCF_024139225.1). Classification (NCBI taxonomy): domain Eukaryota; kingdom Metazoa; phylum Chordata; class Mammalia; order Eulipotyphla; family Soricidae; genus Suncus; species Suncus etruscus. The sequence continues at coordinate 30,597,731 of NC_064864.1, forward strand.
ATTGTTTACCTACTATAAAGTGGACAGCATTTTCATATCCTCATTATGCTTTGCTTCCCCCTAAATGTCTCCTTAAATAAATAGAGTTCGGTTCATTCTTCAAATGAAGGCTATTTCTATAATCTGCACTACATATTACATACCCATAATTATTGTTGGCATAAGTTTGACCACTATTTCATATTTTCCTCAGCCACTAATTCCTGCTTATTGGAGTCCAAGTTGATCTGCTTTTCTGAGATGGATGCTTTTGATTTTTAAACTAAAAATAGTATTTTTAAATTTCTGATTCATTTCACTTACTACATAATGCCTTAATTTATTTGATGTCCATGTGGCAAAATTTCCTTAATTTTTAAAGTAGATAATTTTATCATATATTTATACCTTTCTTTATCCTTCCACAATGAACTCTTCATTACCATAACTTAGCTATTGAAACTGTTTGAAATATTTACTTTGATTAGGGAATTTGGTTCAACCAAATATATATTCAAAAGTCCAGTTATTGTATTTTATGGTAGCTGTACTTATAATTATTTTTTGTGACCTGCCAAGATATAATTCACCTCCTACCATTAGATTCTCAGAGTTCCCTTCTCCCCCACAATTTTCACTAGCATTTTCTTTTTTTTTTATGACAGCCATCCTAATAGATGTGAGATGCTAACTTAATGGTTTTACTTTTTCTCTTCCATTTATTCCTCATGATGAGTGATCTATTGAGAAGCTGAACATCATTTTTAGAAAATAAAATTTACTTATTATGCTGAATTTTAAATAAGATTATTGGTTTATTTTTGATAGATATGTTTTATTTATATTATAAGTTTTGAACCATTATTATAAATGTGTAATGTTAATTTTTAAAATATTTTGTTCCATTCTATACATTGATTTTAATTTTTGTTGCTTAAACCTTTTGCATATAAAAAACTTTTTCTACAGCTATTCATTAGATATAGTCTCCTCAATATCCTGGTAGTCATTTTTAATCAAGGCCCAAATGTTTATTTTTTTTATTTAGTTGCTGTAAAGTATCATACTTAAAAAAACTATAAAAAACTCAAAACTAAAATAAATTACCAAAAACAGTTCTCAAAACCAATATGAAGGGATTTTTCTCCTGTTTTTCTTCAAGATCATAATTCTATTAGAAACATGATTTAATATGTGTTTAATGCATTTCAAATCAATTTATGTGATGTTCAATTTTAGAGATAAACTTCGATTCTCCTATTTACAAACATCCATATTCAGGCTGCTTATCTCTTTACAGAAGAGACATTTTTTTTTAAATCTTTATTTAATCAACATGGTTACAAACATGTTTATAGTTGGGTTTCAGTCATAAAAAGTATACCCCATTTCACCAGTGCAACCTCTTTGCCACCAATGCCCCCCAACTCTCTCCTTCCCCACTTCACCAGTGCAACATTCCCATCACCAATGTCCCAAATCTCCCTCCTCCCCACCCCACCCCACCTAGACAGGCTTTCTACTTCCCTCATTCGTTCACATTGTTATGATAGTTCTCAATGTAGTTATTTCTCTAACTGCACTCATCACTCTTTGTGGTGAGCTTCATGTCGTGAGCTGGACCTTCCAGCCCTCCTCTCTTTTGTCTCTGAGAATTATTGCAAAAACATCTTTTATTGTGAGTTGGTCCTTCCAGCCCTCATCTCTGTTGCAGAAGAGACATTTCTTTATTCAGTTTCTTGGCTCACTATCCAAGTATTATACAAGAGCTTAAACTGCAGCATAACTTTCCCTCCATTAAATATCTACATTTTATCTATTTCAATAACATTAAATGCTTTAGCATAAGGTTTTTAATTAGTATAATACTGGAGCACATGTAGATGTCTTTCAGAATAAACCAGTTTTAAAATTTGACTAAAAGTATCATTGGGATCATGAAGAATATTGAAAATTCTACATATGAATTTGGAGAATTTGGAAATGCCCAAGAAACACAGTTATTTATTGACATGATAAAAATATTGACAATAAATATGGGATAGAAGCAATCCTGTACTTACATCTTAAAGATGAGATGTCTTTTCCTAGAGAATAATTTGGCTCAAGTGACTTTCTTGCATGTAGCTGACATGCTTCCAATCACCCCAAAATGTCTACAGAGCCTGCCAGGACTGATGCCTGAGCACAGAGCCAGGAGTAGTAAGCCCTGAGTAAAGTTGGATGTGGAAACAAAAATAAAATAAGAATAAAAGCCAATCATACGAGTGCATTGTAACTTTTGATGGCAGATGAATACCAGGTTGTGGATTATTATATCCACTGAATACCTGGAGAAAAAATATTTTATGTTGCTTAGAAAAGTTGCTATACATCTGAAAACACATTTAAGCAACAATAATGCTTGCCAGGTACAAACTGACTTCGTGAACAGTAATAAATTATAATTTGTACTGGCTGCACAGCAAGATTCAAAATATACTTTCCTTGCAGCACTCGAGGGACTTTAAAAAATAAAGCCGTTTTTTTAAACCTTGAACTATGGTTATGGGATCAGTTAGGGGTGTGGCACATTGGAGAGTCAGGGGGAGCTCTCAGCAGTAGCTTTTTGTAAGATGGCAATAAACATATGGCTCTGGGTTGTTGAACCAAGGTATAGATGCTGAAGGGCAGACAGTCTTGATTGTATTGAAGGCAGAGATTTGGGCAATAGAAGTTTTGTAAGCCATATGGGCTCCAGAGGTGGGTATTTAGGCATTCTCCCTGGAGTAAAGAGAAAAGAGAGGATATTACTGAAAGATCATAGTTACTGGAACCATAAATTTGCCTTACTTTGGCCCACTGCTCTCATACTAGGACACATCAGACTTATAGGTCGACCTTTCTTGGTGACCTTGCTTTAATTAATATTGTATCTGAAAATTTTCCTTAAGTTTTGTTCAGTTATTGAATTTTTACTCAGCTGTCTATTGTTCTGACTCTGAACTCACTTGGTTCAGACTTTCATTTGATCATCCTGTTCTATTTTCCTAGAAACAAGGACTAGGCCAAAAAGCTGTAGAGATCCAAGGTTTGCTTAGCCACTCTGTTTGAGTGTGAGGAAAGATGAAGTCAGTTTATGATTTCAGTTCCGAGGAAAGAGGGTAAGAATCAGAATGTAGGATTGTGAATCCAATTATCAGCCAGATTTTTTGTGTCATCCTAGATATTTTGATAAATGAGAATTGTCTTGAGAAGACAGAGTATGAACACAGGAAACAGAGAGTTTGTTGTAGGGAGCATGAGGAGCCGAGTAATAATATAGTAGGAGTAGGTAAGCACTTTCCTTACATGTGACCAATCCAGGTTCTCTCTTTAGCACTCTCTATGGTTTGCTGAGCACAGAACCTGGAGCAAGCATGAGCATTGTTGGTGTCATCCCCACCCCCCAAAAAAGACAGAGGATACAAAAGTGGTTTGTAATGACATAAATGGTACATACGTTATTGAGAAACCTGTGAATAATGAATGACCTATTAAAAGAACCATGTATCTGTGAGAAGTTTCCAGGTGCACACAGTCTCATGGAAAACCCATGAAGATTCTGTCCAATATTCTAGATATTGTTCACTTTGTGGTCATTATCACATATTTCCATAGATATCTACCATTGACTTGAAGATGCTATGACAAGTTTCTAGGCCAATGGCAGAGGAGAGATAGAGTCTCCAAGGAGACCAATCTAAGGACTTGACTAAAGGATATTTGAATAGATTCTGATTGGTCTAGTGATTAAGTGAGGCATGATGTCTGAGCAGTGTCAGAGAACAGGACCATTTATTAACTCCTCTGAACTGACATCTATAAGGAGCAAAAGGAGGATATAGAAGTCTATGGATTTCTGGTCATGAAACACATTTCTAATGATGAAGTTATCTTTAACTCTGTTTAATATGTGCTTAGAAATATTGAATGAAAAAACAATAAACTTCTATGTCATTTGGTTTTCTCCAAATGTCAATATTTCTCATATATTGTGAGACCCGATGTTCCTGAGAAGCTTGGTTGTGCAGCCTTGATGAAAGAGGACTTGTTCCATATAAAATAGGTCAATACAACTTCTAACTTGTAACAACACTTCCTAGATATAACAAAATGAATCTTGGCCTTCTTGTTATCATATCCCAGGCCAACCTCTCCTGATGCACAGTAAGGACATTTTAAGAATTGTGAGACATACTTGAAACTACTTACCTTGCATATAGGATAACCCCATATGAATGGTACAAAGTTGGAAGTTTGAAAGAAGTCACACAAGGAATCCAGTTTTTCCTGAAAAGTAGATGTATTTCTGTGAACAGATGTTCTGAGATTGGCTACTGCCTCGAACGTTGCAGCATTATCTGAGTGTCTGTCCCTATTATCTCCCTGAGAGAGGTCTTTAGTCTCCATTCAGAATTCATTGTGTATCATTCATTTCTTTGTAATGTGCAATAAATCTATGTATTGATATGGGAGGTCAAGCCGACAAAGTGCAAATGTTTGGGTAGATAAGTGGTGGGTAAGAAAATATAAGTATTATGGTAGCAGAGGACTTGTGTAGATGCTGGAAGAAGGAAGGGCATGCTTTCAGGGCCTGTAAGAAGGGGGCACAGGACTCATGCCCTGTTCTGACCAATACCAGCATCCATGATAAAACACAGCAGAGAAGAGATTCAAAATTTTCCATGGACTCTGGCTACTGATCCTGACTGTGGGAGTATTAAAGATCTACCGTTCAAGGACCTACTGCTGGGGGCTGGGATGATGCCCCATGAGTTGCAACAAGCCCCTTGGTAAGTACATCTCCCATGTCTAGAAGTATGATTTGTCTGTCATTCCTCCACACTTGGTTTTTGGGGAAAGTTATGGTTGAGTCTCAACATGGCATATGAAGCTACCTGAAAGAATAGACCCTCTCATGATAGGGACAGGAGCAGGCGTTTTCCTTCCTCAACATTGGCACATTGGACTTTCCCATCTGTTATAATATGTCCTTTCTGAGGTTGGTTTTACTAACCAAGTGAGGTCATTTACTTTAGGGCATGATATTTTCACCTGTATTGCCTTCTAAGTGACACTGTCATCCATGCTAGGGTCATAGAACATGTAGCTGTTGTATGAACTACTGTATGACCTTTTGAGGAGCCAGAAGGTGAATAGCACTTCAAAGTACTGAATGGGAAATATCTTTATTTTTCTCTGACATCAAAGCTAAATTTGTAATTCAAGTTCTTATATTCTCTCTACAAGTGAGTCCTAAGATGACTGTTTTAAATGTTGACAGACTCATTGATCATCAACACCCATAGCATAGATTCAGTCTAATTCAAAGGGATTAACCAGGTTCTAGACCAGTTTAGCTGTATTGATCAAAGCTTAAAATCTCAAATTTTGGATCCTCTCCATGTAGAAGGTAGCTGGAGGGTCTCTACTCACCAAGAGGTAAGAGTCTACAGCTCATTGTTAATCCCACAAATTGTCCCTCTGGTTTTAGATCTGTTCTGAACGAACCATTGTCCATCTCATTACAACTCCTTCCAAATCTCCCTTCTCACCTCCATCTGCATTATGCTCTCTTCTTGACACATACAAGGGAAAACCACCAAGGAGTACATCTTCCGTGGCTTCTAGAAAGGGAAGAAATGTATATTTTCTTGTTTGGCAGTCCCTGGAACAGACTGACATTTTCCACATAATTTGTTTAATTATGATTACTTATTATTAATTTAATAATCAGAAATTATTTAGGGGCTTCTTTGGAAATTTCAGGACCCTTGAGTAGGATACATCACAGCTACAGAAACTTCCATGAAACAGATAGGCATACTACTGATTTAATCAATTTGCATGTCACAGAAAAAAACCTTAAAATTCCATCCCAAAGTACCCGCAGGAGCAACAGGTCTTTATCTGCATAGTATAAAAGAGAGATATTATTGTTATAGGAGTCAGGAGTTTCTTCACTTGATGATGACATGTCTAACTTCAAATGACACTGAATATTATTGCAGAGTTCAGTTTCATGACAGTGAGGTATGTTTGCTTCAGGGTTTACTCTCATTTCTTTGTTTATTATAACAGCATGTCTTCTCTTCTGATTGCTATGGGCTTTGATTGGGTCTCTTTCCAGTGTGCACACCTGACTTTCGACCCTGCTATTCTCTTGGCCTGTGTCTCCCTCACAGTCCCATGACTAGTATGGCTCTCTTCTCTCATTTCAATATTTCCCACTAAAGAAAAAAAAAACCAACCCCAAACTCCACATCTGTCCAGAAGGAAGGCATAAACACATTACTGAGGTTATATAATTCTTCAGAGCCCAGGAGGGTGATCAGGTGCCTGCAACAAGCAGATATATTTTACTGGACCTCATTGACCCTGGATCAGGAAGAGTCTGAGAGAAGGCTCAGGGTGTTATTTTGTGAATCCCATGGCCTATCTGGAATACCTTTATCCTTTCTTTCTAAAATCTCTTTTTACTGACATTGATAGACATGGTAGGTGGAAATACAATGTCACAGATATTGAGAAGGCCTCTGTGAAAGTCTGTGTAAATCAGGTCTACTGACAATACTTGCAGTAAAACTAGAAATACTTACAGTATGTTTTCTTGGTTCCTTATTGTATGTCTAGAATAAATAAGAGACATAATTACAGACTGTTGTAAGTGATGTTGAATTTTCTAGTTGATCCTAAAAGACGTAGGGTTATTTAGCAATGAGATAAATATTGAGTTTTGGTTGTCAATATAGGTGCTCATTGCCTTTGGGTCTTTGAACAAATTATTGAACCTTCTTGATTTTAGGCTCCTTACTAATGAGAATATCTGCTTCTTCTGGGCTTGTTTTCCTCTGATCACTGCCTTATGCTTTCTTTCCCTAAGTCTGTCTGTCTACATGTATCTTCACAAACTCTTTGCATCAGAGCCTCTCCTCTTCTACCATTCCATGCTTGTTTGTATCCTGTCCTTATTTATTTTTTTTTTTATTTTATCTTGGCACTTACCACATCCTATTAGATGATACTTTACCCTCAACAACCCCATCCATAAATTGCAAACCACACTAAAATAGTGTTGAGAGCAGCTCATTTAGTCTGTTTCTGGGTCCATATGGAACTTAGCATGACTGTTGACGTGGACATATGAAATAATAGAGATGTTCAGAAACTTTGTAGGTTTTTAAAACAGTGTTTTCAAGTAATGTGAAATCCTCAACTTTAAGCATCCCTACACTTTGGTCAAAATGTTAGTACCCATAAATTTTACCCATTTATATTTTACTCTGATAGTACCCATTATTTTTCCCCTTAATAACAGAGGCTGCCTCGTGTTCATTGGCCAACCTTAGTAACCAAAGAGCTTGAAAGCTTTCTGTCCACTTTGTTAGGGGAGTAGGATTTTGACTCGAAGTGGTCACCTGACTGTCTCTGAGAAGTCAGGTGGTTTTACCTGAAGTACAAGAAGATCTCTTTACTCCTGTTTACTTATGCTATGTATGAATAGGATCTGATGAATATAAGCAAATAAAAACAGAAGAATAAAGCATTCAAGTCCCCATGGAAATCAGCCTGGGTATAATTGTTAAGGATCTGGGGCAGGGGATATGGAGACTCACCCAGCTGCAATAGAAGATGCAACAGAACACCAACACAAAGACGGGCAGGCCTAGAATGAACACTGCTTTAATGTTAGTCTCTTCATTGGATGGCTCCTGTGGAAATAAGTGATTTGGAATCTCCATTTTTGTCAAGACTGTTGGATATCCTGTAGCTACTGTGGTCCCTGTGGTCACCTCTTTGATAACTATAAATTCTGGAGTTGTGACAATTCTTTCTTGCGTGGCAATTGAGTGCGTTGTGGGTGTTGTTTGGATGTCAACATATTCCTCTGTTTTTTCCTGAAGAGAAAAACAGGTGGAAGATGGCTTTAATGGCTGTGACTACCTTCAATGTACTCATTACCCAGTAACCAATCTGGGTTTCCCTCTCTGTTTCTCCTTCTGCTTTTTTGCTAGGTTGCCATCCTGAGGGCTCACTTTAGGGCTAGAAATATTGCTGGCCAAGCTCAGAGGTGCTACCTAAGAGCTCTGTTAAAGAAATCTAGAATTCACCATAAAGTCAAAGCTCATTTCCCACTCTATGCTATTTCTGACTGTAAGGGAATTTGAAGAAAACAAAATGCTATATATGGAAAATGTGCGAGAGATGGTTGCTAAAGATTAGTGCAAGATAACTAGAGACCTCAGTCTCTGTCCAGAGTCTGGCTCCTTCTATCACCTTAATCTTTAAATTTGAACCATGCCACTTCATTTGGAAGCTTCTTTTCACATCTCTAACAGGATATAGAGGGAATAGTTGTGAATTTTAGAGTTTGTTTATAAATATTCTAATAGGCCAGGTTCATAAGTCACAAAGCTGTTCCTGAGTTCTTTTTTCTATTCTTTTTGTTGTTAAACTGTTTGATGATGGTGATAAATATCAAGTGAAGTTTTTATATTTAGTTCGTCTGAATTAAATGTGGATAAATTTAGGGAACAGTGTTGGCACAGTGGGACCTTTAAATTGTTACTAGGCAGTAAGGAAAGGTGTTCTCTTCTGCCTAAATTTTGCTAATCTCTGATAAAAATTCCCAGGGATGTGGAATATGAAGAGAACAGTCTGGATTATTGCTTTTACCTCCATATGCTTCTCCATTAGGTAAGCTTCTTCATGGGTAAGCTTACCCACCAAAGAAAATAGAAACTTCATGAACAGTGGAGAAAAGTATGTTAGTTTTGTTCACTTTTTTGCAATTAAAACTATTTCAGCAATATTATTGAGAATATATAGGCTAATATATCCACCTCATAAAAATTTGATCGATATATTGTATTCTGTTTGCTCAGATTTTGTTAAGGATCTTTTAATCCCTGGTTATCAGAGCTATTGGCTGAAAATTTCCTTGCCTATTTATATTTTGCCATTGTGTAAAGTTGCTTTAGATAAACTATTAGGAGAGAATTCTTTGCTTGGTATTTTTGAGTAGTTTAATAACTAGGTTTAAGAATTGAGGAAATAAAAAAAGAATTGAGGTAATAAATTTATCTTTTAATTTTTCTAGAATGGTGAACTTATCTAGATCCAGGCTCTTGTTCTTTAGATTTTAAGTTTTTTTTTTAGAAGATTTTAAGTTTTAATCACTTTTAATTTCTTTACTCATGATTGGTTTGTTTAGTTTTTTAAACTTCCTCCTGTTTCATTTGTGGGAATTTGAATGATTTTAGGTACATGACTTTTTTTCTAAGTTTTCTTAATTGCATAGAGTTGTGCATAGTAACATACTATTGTTTTATGTATTTCATAATTACCTGTTGTAATAATTATTTCCTCTCTTATACAATTTATTGTAATTTTATTTTTATTCTCATTGGCCTAGAAAAGGGTTTGTCAAGTTTATTTACTTCAAAAAACAAAAAACAAAAAACAAAACAGTACTGCATTCACTAACCCTTCAAACATTCTTTTGATTTCTAGGTCATAAATTTCTGCACTATTTTATTTATTCATTTATTTATTTTTGGTTTTTTGGGTCACACCCAGCAGTGCTCAGGGGTTACTCCTGGCTCCATGCCCAGTAATCACTCCTGGCAGGCTCGGGGGACCATATGGGATGCCAGAATTTGAACCACCGTCCTTTTGCGCCTAAGGCAAAGGCTTTACCACTGCACTATCTCTCCAGCCCCTGTTATTTATTTGTTTATAAACACATTAACACAGTTATTTTTCTATTTTATCATGCTATGAGATTAAATTATTCATATGCACTTTTTTATGACATCAGCTTATGTTGCTAAGCTACAAACTGCTTCTGTTGTGCCTGACACCTTCTGATAATACTAAAAGGATAATGATCGTGTAGAATTAATCCTAGGAACACAAGGATGGTTTGGTACAGACAAATAATTAAATGTAATATGAAAACCCAAGATAAAGATAAAAACATGATACTTGTTAATCCAACTTAAACAATTTTGATAAGATTTAACATTCATTCTTGAATAAAAATCCTCAACAAATTAACGATAGGAAAAACAAACATTGGAGAATAACAGTCATATAAAACAAACCCATAAAACAAACATATAAAACAAATATCATTCTAAATGGCAAAAAATGGAAAGAATTCCCTCTGACATGAGTTTCATAGGCAAGCATGTCACTTTGATCCTACCTCTGAGAAATTCATGCCAGAGTAAAAAAAAAAAAATCAAATGCATTGAAACAAAAAAAAAACTTTCATTTAAATTTTTTTTTAGGTTATGTATCACATACACAGAAAATCCACAAGACAAAACAAAAAAATTTTGATGAGTCTCTTCAAGCACATTTATTCAGTATTAGTAGGGAGGGCGGAGTATCCCAATGTGACTATGAGTTGCTACAGAAATGCTTGTCTGCACAAATTAATTTTCTGGGGAAATTTTTTCCTTTATTTCCTCACTCAATACCTTCCCCCTCCCATATATCTACCTTTAACTGATAGGTGTCATATGACCTGTAAAGAAGTTTAAGCCCTTTTATTTGACTCACACATTCCTTGCCATCTGATCTAGAGCGGTATTTTCTTGTCTTTGCATCTCTACCATAGTCCATGCTTAAATCCATTTCGACACTCCTATAGTACAAAAAGTCAGATGTTCTTTACAAGTCTACTCAATACAATTCTTATACATGGTTCAAACCCACAGCTACAAAAGGCTTTCTGTGCTAAAGTTACCACCCCTGAGGCATGGCATTTTTAGGAAACTTCTTTCCATAGTTGTCTGAACCACAGTAGATTTGAGTGTATTGGGGAAAGGCCAACAAAGGAAGGCAATTAGGAAGAGTTCCCCAAATACTTCCAGAATAGTTATTAACAGCCAGCAGTAGATAGATATCCCAATTTTAGATGCACCATGGGGGCAAATAGAGCTAATAAACCCTCTACCCTCACCCCATCCTAAAGTACTTACTCTCCAGGCTTAGTGAATATTATCCCTGGACAAAGTATATATTTTTCTTTAATAATAGCAGGTTTTATATCTGAAAGAAAAAGCCATGGGGTTAGAGAAATAGTACAGCAGATAGATTGCTTGCTTTGCCAGGTTTTATCTGCAGCAACCCAACCAGAAGTGACTCCTGAACCTAGAGTCACAATTAACCTCTGCGCATAGGTGGGTTTGACCTCCAAACAAAAAACAAAAACACTAATGAATTAAAAGCTATGGAAGAATAATAATGACATATACATTCTCCCCTCTCTCCCTTTTGTCTTCACATGGCTGTAAAATTAGTATGTCAGCTTTTGACAGATTCTCCTCACTGCCTTCTAGAAAGAACCAGTTTGTGCTATTACTGGCAGTTAATGAGCACAAAGTAGGCAGAGACTGTGCTCTCAAGGATATTATAATGGAGTATTGAACAGAAGTACAGACAATAAAGTGCCAAAGAACAAGGTACAAAAAAGGTGAGAATAAAGGGCATGGGAAATGCTTACATTCTATTGAGCCTCTGGAGAATCTAAGATATTTGCACAAAATGATGCCATGCTGATATGGATACTTTTGAATAATGGTGATTAATATAGAACCTAAATTATATTCTATTTTATTGATAGCTACTCAAATACTTTAATGTTGTTTCAAGTTATATTCTATTTTTTTAATTGGCTGAATATCTTTTGGGCCACACTAGACAATGCTCAGGAGTTACTTCTGTTACTGCACTCAGGAATCACTCCTGGTTGTGCTCAAGGGAGCCATATGGGATACAGGGGTCAACCTAGAACAGGATATGCAAGGCAAGACCCTAAGTTGGAAATTTGCTACTTCCATATATTAGTCAATATTTTCATTCAAAATGAGTTGTTTCTGAGGACTAAACCATATGAGGGGAAATCTAGTCTCCATAATGGAGACTTCTGGGCTGTGAGAGAAGCCATGCCAAAGTCCTAAACTTACATAGCAAAGTTACTGAGTTTACTGAGGAAGAATAAAGGGACTGAGCTTACTGAGGAAGAATAAAGTGATTAAAGGAGGTACCAAGTCCTTATGGATCCTGGCAGGGCTATGGAATTTATTTTAAGTTTAATATATCTGTTAATTATGGCCAGGTTGGCATATGTTATACACATAAAAGCAACAGACTTGTCTTATACTAAATGGGAAATAAAAGCAACAAGAATAAAAACTGACATTTTAAGGTTTTTTTTTGTTTGTTTTGGGGCTAGACCCAGAGGTGCTTAGACATTACTCCTGTAATTGAGTTCAAAAATTGCTCCTAGCAGGTCCAGCGAACCTATGGGATGCTGGGAATCAAACCCGGGTCCATCCCTGGCCAACTGCATGCAAGGCAAATAACCTACCACTTTTAGAGGCCAGAGAATATACAGGATAGGGCTTTTGTCTTGTGTATGGCAGACCAGGTTCAAACTCAGGCATGCCATTATGTTTGACCAGAACTACTGGGTGACTAGTGGTGACATTTGTTGAGATAAGGAGTCCTGAGAAGGAATTTGTTTTTTTTTTCTCCCCTCTGTTTTATGTGCTTAGGAGTTGGCATTTACATGAATCAAAAATGGGGAAGGGAGATAGTACAGTAGTCGGAGGGCATGCCAAGCATGACCTGATTCAGATTCTATCATCAGCACCACATAACCTCCAGACAATTGTGGAATCACTGAACTATCACACCCTGTTGGCTAAAATTCTTTATGGCTGATAGCCCCTGGGGTCCCTTGAGCATTTTTTTTAAAGATTTGTCCTAATTTATTTCCTAATTTAATTGTGGAACTTTTCTCTCCTGATTTTATTTGCTTCTATACTAGTTTAGGGTGAATTCTAGTTCAGAAATATTTCTTGTAAAAGATTTATTTCCATATGTAGCAGAGCTTTGAGCCAATTCAAAAATAAGAGTAGCATGCATGAATATTTGGACAGTTTGACCTTTTTATAACTGCTCAAAATGAAGTCAATTCTCAGAAGTTTGAAAAGTGGAAACATTTGTAGTTTGAGTGGTATGATGGATGAAATTAGTGAAAAGAACTTCTAAGTAAGTAGGACACTTCAAGGATTGGTCATTGCCAACAATAGAGACAAGTACAAGGTGATACAGATATCAGACATGCTGAGGGCCCAGCAAACAATGGTTGACTGATATGAGGTTTTCACCAATATTAACTAATCAAACCAAGTACTTTAATTATTACATTTTAGCTACACCTTGAAATGAACAATATTGGTCAATAAATAAATAAATATTATGAATGAATGATATGCTTTCTTGGTCACTTTTGGTTAGTATTCTACTGGGCTGACTATTAACACATCAGTTTGGACATACTCTTTTATGAAATCCTGACCCAGTTTGAGCTTGAAGAAAAATACTTGTGACCCAAAAACAATGTGACCCAACCACATTGCTGTAATAGATCACAAAGAAAGTTTTGGCCATATTCCTTTGAAATATGTCAGTCCTAAAGGCCACAGGAATTTCTGTCTCAGCAAGGCAAAGGTGCTGGACTAGAGAATTGCATCAACATTACTAATTCCAGATCTTCCTGTATAGTCTCTGGTCTTGGTTTAACTGCAATTAGTTTTTCTCTCCAGCTATGCATCCATATAAAAAAATAGCCATGTGTTGACTCAATGATTAATTGAAAACTTGCATATAATATACTTAGCATATTATCTGATGCTGAGTTGCTCAACAATGATGAGTTTTCCATATCAATGTATCCTATGTGTGACTGAGGGCAATAACAAAATATGTTTTCTTAAAATGGATCAGTCAATGTCAATCCCGCCCAATTCTTTGCACTCATTGAACAAGGAAGTGGTCTCAAAATGAGAAGGGAAGATTTTTTTGGTTTCATATTTTTCAGATAGACCTAGAATCAGTAGTCTTTTACTTATCAAATTATCAAATACAATGAATATATTTTATTCAAGGGTATAAGTGAGAGGGTTGAGGAGATTTCTGGGTCAACTAACCAGGTATTCACTGAGGAAAAGAACAAGAATTTTAATTTTGCCACATGCTAGCTACATGAATCAACTGTGCTTTATCATATATTCAGATTCCATCCATGATGTTACTCATTAGCAGAATATTTTCAGATAGATTTGAATATGTTAAAGTTTGTTAAAGCAACCATATCTTGACCCCATTGGACTGGAAAGATTATAGAGTTTGAGAAGGGGACTCTCAGGATTCCAGGTCACACAAGCAATAAGTGTCTACAGCTGATTTCCGGGGCTGAAACAAACTCTCATCAAATATGCATTTTAGGATGCACAACTCTGGGAAAGTTACCAGCTGGCACTGACTCAGAGTCCTGAGCTAGTATATTTTCTCCATGTGATTCTGCATTTTGGTTACTGCCTCTTTCAAGGGAATTTGGAAACTGATAAAGGAATTGGGGGTAGATGTAGCTCCGAATAAATACCCCCATGTCAAAGTCATCATCAGCACTAGCAAAACCCTGCTCCAAGAAGAGTTTATGCTGTTGGGGCTCGATGACTTACCATCCAGCTTTCTTCTTCCACTCTCCATGCTGTACAACCACCACAGGAAATAATCAGCCATGATATGAGTGTTTAGATGACCGAGGTAATGCAATTGATGTAAGAAAGTTGGCTAGCTTGAGTTGAGTACTTACCTATTACACCATCCTTCTTATATAAACACCTAAGAGCATCCTTATTTATTTTGTCAATTTCTTTAAAATAGTGAATTATAGAGTAGTCTTCTGCAAAGGCAACATGAAAAGATATGTCTGAGTAGTCTTAGTGCTATTTTTTTTTTAACTTGTTAGGCCAGCCCCAAATGAGTACTTCCATGAGACTCCTAAGAGAAAACAGTCGTGTTTGTGCCAAAGTCTCTTAAGTTCTCAGGACAAATTCTTCCAATATAGAGGCTGGTTATGTCCCTGAATTTCAAGAACTTTCACTCTTGCACCTAAGCCACAGAGCCTATAAAATAACATTCATACTTTATATACATATGCTCTGAGTTATCCTACTGCACAGAAATAAATTCAGTCTTAGTTTTCTTGCCTTAAAGTCCTACATTTGCAGGCAGTGCTCTTAACTAGACCAAAATTCATGGAAAGAGCCAACACAACATAGAATTAATAGCTCTTTTATATTTGAAGCTCACCACAAAGAGTGGTGAAAGCTGTTAGGGAAATAACTACACTAACAATTAGCATGACAATGTTAAAAGAATGAGAGAAATGGAGTGCCTGTCTCGAATGCAGGCTGGGGTAGGGGAGGAGGAAGATAGAGGGCATTGGTGGTGGGAATGCTGTGCTGGTGAAGGGGGGGGTGTTCTGTTTATGACTGAAAGCCAACCTCAATCATGATTGTAATCATGGTGCTTAAATACTTTATATATATAATATATATATTTAAAAAGCTCTTTTATATTTGAACTATATACACAAATGTTGGTGCCTGTGGGACACTCACACTAGAAGAATTATTCCCTGCTACCCACCCCATACATTTCTGAATATCTATGTATATAAACTTGTGTAACAAGTTTGGATTCAGGTAGGAAATAAAAGAGATGAATACAGCTTTTTAGAGAATCTTCCATGGAAGAAGATATGCTACTTACTTGTGAATCAAGAACCCTACATACAAATAATTGTTTCTCTGCACCCTTACTTAGTCTTTATCTGTCTTACTGAGTTTTTGTGGCATTCACCCATATAGACACTGGTTTACTTAAGTTGAGCTGTATGCTCTAGTGAGTTTTTTTAAATTATTATTTTTTTCTTTTTTGCGATTGCAGTTCCCTACTACCACAAATTATGCAGTCAAGTTTCCCACATTTGGGGAAATTGCAGGTGTCAGCACATCTGGAGTGCAATGGATAAGCCTCACCCTGGGGAAACCACCTTCGTGATCATGATATCTCCCTTACCAGGTAAGTATTCTAGTGAGTTTTTAATTTTGGGACCACACCCAGCAACGCTCAGGGGTTACTCCTAGCTCTGTACTTAGAAATTGTTCTTGGCAGGCTTAGCGGACCATATGGGATGCCAGGATCAAACCCACATTGGACATATGTGAGGCAAATGCTCTACCTGCTGTGTTATCTCTCTGGCTCCTGTGCTCTAGTCCTTTCATAGGATGTAAGAGTCTCAGGTTCAGGTCTGGCTAAAGCCAATGAATAACCCAGATGCTTCTTGGCTCAGGGTCAGTTTCTCAAGAAGTTTTTATCCAGAAATTCTAGCATAAACTTTACTAGAAGTCCCAAATCCTTCCTTCTAGGGCATCCTGGAACACCTATCAGATCAATGAAAGTATTGCAAAATCTATGCTTTAATGAAAACAATGAAAAGCAGTTCTTAGGTTTTAGAACAAAGCTGTTCTGATGTGTTTGTAGGTTTCAAAATTTTTGGAGAAAATTTGGAATCATAACTAAATGAATGCATATTGTGACATTTTATTTTTATTTTTGTAAAATGGGAAATACCTAGCACTATAGAAATAATATAACCATTAAGCTCTTCTTATGTTCATTACTGCTCCATTTCCATACCCGGCATCACATATGGTCTGCATATTACTACCAGATGTAATTCTTGAACACAGAGCTATGAATAAGTCCTGATCAGAGCTGCTATGACCCATCTCATTCTCCCACACCCCAGATAATAGCTACCATTAGTATATTGAAATATGTGCATATCTGCATCCACAGATATAAGCAGCCATTCTACTCCTTATATTTGTGTATATAATTCTCCTTGTAAAATTCTGCTCAAAAGATCTGGTCTACTCCTATTCTTTTCTCAGGGTACCTGCCTGAATCCATACACAGCTGATGGTTGGAAGCCTTTCTTTTTTTTTTTTTTTTTTGTGGTTTTTGGGTCACACCCGGCAGTGCTCAGGGGTTATTTCTGGCTCCAGGCTCAGAAATTGCTCCTGGCAGGCACAGGGGACCATATGAGGCGCTGGGATTCGAACTGATGACCTCCTTCATGAAAGGCAAACGCCTTACCTCCATGCTATCTCTCCGGCCCCGGAAGCCTTTCTTATGAGGAGCTTAAACTACATGGAAAGAGCCCTAGATTGATAGAGGGAGATGAAAGTCCACTAATAACACTGTGCTAGAAGTCAGGAATGTGACCCACTCAGGAAAAATTTAATGTCATAGAGCAATGTGTTCTCTCCTACCCAAGATGCCTAAGAGTACAAAGCAATTTCTGAATCTTGTTCTACATGAATTCAAGTTTAGTAAGCATCCTTTGTGGGATCCAGGCATATCAAGATGTGCAGTTGCATATTGAAGGATGCAAATATAATAAAGGATGTCTGCTAAGAAACTCTCAACAGAAGTTCTGATGTCTCTTTCATATATCTTTTCTGATACATCTGATTGACATTGAACAGTAAATTTTGTTGACAGTCCAGAGAGAGGACTTTTTCAATGTTGTAGCCCTGAATTATGTTTTTGAAAGATTTCTTTGAAAGTGAGAGTACTCAAAGACCATTCCTGATATGGGACTGCTGGGAGTCCTTTGCAGCCTCCAGGTGGCCAAATCACAGACCAACACCCAGACCAACACCCTCTCCCACCCCACTATTCTAAAGATATAAAAGAGACATGTGTATCTCCTTTGTATATCTTATATGTATTCTCTTAACATCTATAACTCTCTTTGAATATCCTCTTATACAGTGACAACTTTGTCCACTGTTATCCCCCCTTTGGTATCTGTTCAATAAGGAATTCTGATAGAAGAGTCTATCTGTATAGAATTCATGTTAGAACCAAGTTACAGGGAATGTTGGACCTGTTCCCTCGACCCCCAGATGTACCATTAGTACGCTGTGGCATTGTCCCTCTTTTGCATAGGCACATTAAAATGGGAAAATATTACATTATGCAAACAAGTTCTTATCTAATGGAGATGGGAACACAAATTTTGTAAAGCCTTATACCCTGAACATTGGCATAATAACTTGGCTCGGCCTCAGAAAAATGGGCATTGCCTATACACTCCTGAACCATGGATAGCATCTATGGAAACAATCACAATTTTCTATAACATCACTAGGAAGTAAACGTCGACCAGGGAAGACCCGACTGCTGCTCTGGCATTGACTTACTCCAATGAGTGCTCTCTTAACACTCAGACCACTTAACAACAGCAACAACCTGCTTTCAGGGCAGGTGTCTCCTCATCTAATGATGAAGTGAAAGTAGAGGACATTCCACATCAACCTGACTTGATGAAGGAAATGCGCAGAAACCAGAATCTTTAACTACAGGAACCTGACACCAACAACAGCTAATGTTCGAAAAAGTTTCACCGGGACCATGGAGATGACTCAGAGACTAGGCAGCCTGATATGCTGCAGCCCAGAGTCATTCTTATGCCAGAAAATTTCAGGGTTGAGGCCTCCTTGTAATTAGGAAGAAGCTTTTTTCTTTTCTATTTTCCCCATATTTTGCTGGGCCTATGCAAACAATGGCGATTGCCACTCTCAAACCATGACTTCTGTATTTTATTTTTAACACTTATCCTTTAAGAAAGAAATAAAAACAGCTTACTAAACTTAAAAAAAAAACTGTAGTGAAATGCCTGTCTTGAATACATGCAGATGATGGGAAGGAGGAAGGAGGCACTGGTGTTGGGAATGTTTCACTGGTGAACGGGGGTGTTCTGTTTATGACTGAAACCCAACTACAATCATGTTTATAATCATGGTGCTTAAAGAAAGAATTTATATTAAAAAAAAGAAAGTGAGAGTACTAAGTGAGTAGCCTCATTTCAGATAGATTTAGGCAGATAAACTCAGGAACAGAATAATCTATGTACAGTTTTACCATGTAACCTCCAAGTTTATTTAAAAATAGCATTTTCCACTAGCTGAGTATCTACCTGCCAGTTTATAGTTTGTGCTGTTTATACTTTATTCCTTAACTCGTTGTTAAACTCACCGAGCACACATTTTTACACCATTTTTACAGACTCAGCAACTAGCTTCTTTGGCCTCCTTGCATATGCAGTCTATTAATTCAAGTGCCCACATTCAAGAGTCATGTATCCACCTATATTATTGTCTAATTTCTTTTTTTTTTTTTTTTTGGGCCACACCCGGTAACGCTCAGGGGTTACTCCTGGCTATGTGCTCAGAAGTTGCTCCTGGCTTGGGGGACCATATGGGACACCGGGGGATCGGACCGCGGTCCGTCCAAGGCAGCGCTGGCAAGGCAGGCACCTTACCTTTAGCGCCACCACCCGGCCCTATTGTCTAATTTCTGAATGGTATATAACTTATGTGTCACTTGCTGCACTAAAGTTTTATCAGATTCCCCTTTCCACCTCCTTGTGAGTTTCAAATAGGATCTGGTACTCCATAAGTGGAAATCAGAATATGGCTTTAGAGTTTAAAACCAAAAGGAAATCAAGGAGATGCTCTTTGATCAGATCTCAATCCTTCACAACAGCTCTTATCCAAAAATAATGCCCACAGAAATCAAAAGAGCCAGCAATGAAGTCTAAATGTTTGTAATGAGCCATTTTTTGCACTCCCACACTTCTCAGAAAACAGGATGACTGGGTCCCCTAGAAGAGAACCAGCTCTTGTGTCATTTACAGATATTCAAGTACATTGGCAACAGAGTTCAGGAAGAATTGAAGTTTTGTTTGATCCTAGAGCAGGGGTCTCAAACTCGTGGCCCGTGGGCCATTTGCGGCCCTCTGTACAACATTTTGTGGCCTGCAGCCGGCCTTCAAACATTGCAGTATTCACGATTATTTGCTTACCGAATAATGGCAATAAAAATTGCATTAGTAAGAAAAAATCGCATTAAACATTCGCATACCCTGAGCAGTTCCGTTCGGGGTATGCAAATGTTTAATGCAATTTTTTGCGATTTTTTTTCTTACTAATGCGATTTTTTATTGCAAATACTTGGTAAGTGAAATCCCTTATGCGGCCCTGCCTCACTCGGACTTTGCCTCCTGCGGCCCCAGGTAAATTGAGTTTGAGATTCTTGTCCTAGAGCCTATTGTACTCTAGCATTAAAATGAAGGCAGAAACATCACCTTGATACCTAAACCAGACAGAGATGCTATGAAAAAAGAAAATTACAGACCAATATCACTGATGAATGCAGATGCAAATATCCTCAACAAAATCCTGGCAAATAGGATTCAATGCCTCATTAAGAAGATCATCCACTATGATCAAGTAGGTTTCATCCCAGGAATGCAAGGATGGTTTAACATTTGTAAATCTATCAACATAATACACATCAACAACAAGAAAAATAAAAACCACATGATCATATCAATAGATGCAGAGAAAGCATTTGATAAGGTCCAACACCCATTCTTGATCAAAACTCTCAGCAAGATGGGAATGGAAGGAACCTTTCTCAATATAGTTAAGGCCATCTACCACAAGCCAGTGGCAAATATTATCCTCAATGGAGAAAAACTAAGCCTTCCCTCTAAATTCTGGCACAAGACAAGGCTGTCCTCTCTCACCACTCCTATTCAACATAGCACTGGAAGTACTTGCTATAGCGATTAGGCAAGAAAAAGATATCAAGGGAATCCCGATAGGAAAGGAAGAAATCAAGCTCTCACTGTTTGCAGATGACATGATACTCTACTTAGAAAACCCTAAAGACTCTACCAAAAAGCTTCTAGAAACAATAGACTCATACAGCAAGGTGGCAGGCTACAAAATTAACACACAAAAAATCGATGGCCTTTTTATACAGTAATAATGATAGTGAAGAAATGAACATTAAGAAAACAACCCCATTCACAATAGTGCCACACAAACTCAAATATCTTGGAATCAACTTGACTAAAAATGTGAAGGACCTATACAAAGAAAACTATAAAACTCTGCTCCAAGAAATAAGAGAGGACACACGGAAATAGAAACACATACCCTGCTCATGGATTGGCAGGATTAACATCATCAAAATGGCAATACTCCCCAAGACATTATACAGATTTAATGCTATCCCTCTAAAGATACCCATGACATTCTTCAAAGAAGTGGATCAGGAACTTTTGAATTTTGTTTGGAACAATAAACACCCTAGAATAGCTAAAGCAATCATTGGTAAAAAGAATATGGGAGGAATTACTTTCCCCAACTTTAAACTGTACTACAAAGCAATAGTTATCAAAACAGCATGGTATTGGAATAAGGACAGGCCCTCAGATCAGTGGAATAGGCTTGAATACTCAGAAAATGTTCCCCAGACATACAATCACCTAATTTTTGATAAAGGAGCAGGAAATCCTAAATGGAGCAGGGAAAGCCTCTTCAACAAGTGGTGTTGGCACAACTGGCTAGCCACTTGCAAAAAATTGAACTTAGACCCCCAGCTAACATCATGTACGAAGGTAAAATCCAAATGGATGAAAGACCTTGGTATCAGACCCCAAACCATAAGATATATAGAACAACACATAGGCAAAACACTCCAGGACATTGAGACTACAGGCATCTTCAAGGAGGAAACTGCACTCTCCAATCAAGTGAAAGCAGAGATTAACAGACGGGAATATACTAAGCTGAGAAGCTTCTGCACCTCAAAGGAAATAGTGCCCAGGATACAAGAGCCACCCACTGAGTGGGAGAAACTATTCACCCAATACCCATCAGACAAGGGGCTAATCTCCAAAATATACAAGGCACTGACAGAACTTTACAAGAAAAAAAAACATCTAATCCCATCAAAAAATGGGGAGAAGAAATGAACAGACACTTTGACAAAGAAGAAATACACATGGCCAAAAGACACATGAAAAAATGCTCCACATCACTAATCATCAGGGAGATGCAAATCAAAACAACGATGAGATACCACCTCACACCCCAGAGAATGGCACACATCACAAAGAATGAGAATAAACAGTGTTGGCGGGGATGTGGAGAGAAAGGAACTCTTATCCACTGCTGGTGGGAATGCCGTCTAGTTTAACCTTTATGGAAAGCGATATGGAGATTCCTCCAAAAACTGGAAATCGAGCTCCCATACGATCCAGCTATACCACTCCTAGGAATATACCCTAGGAACACAAAAATACAATACAAAAACCCCTTCCTTACACCTATATTCATTGCAGTACTATTTACCATAGCAAGACTCTGGAAACAACCCAGATGCCCTTCAACAGACGAATGGCTAAAGAAACTGTGGTACATATACACAATGGAATATTATGCAGCTGTCAGGAGAGATGAAGTCATGAAATTTTCCTATACATGGATGTACACGAAATCTATTATGCTGAGTGAAATAAGTCAGAGAGAGAGAGAGAGAGAGAGAGAGAGAGAGAGAGAGAGAGAGAGAGAGAGAAACGCAGAATGGTCTCACTCATCTATGGGTTTTAAGAACAATGAAAGATATTCTTGCAATAATAATTTTCAGACACAAAAGAGAAAAGAGCTGGAAGTTCCAGCTTACCTCAGGAAGCTCACCACAAAGAGTGATGAGTTTAGTTAGAGAAATAACTACATTTTGAACTGTCCTAATAATGAGAATGTATGAGGGAAATGGAGAGCCTGTTTAGAGTACAGGCGGGGGTCGGGTGGGGAGGAGGGAGATTTGGGACATTGGTGATAGGAATGTTGCACTGGTGATGGGTGGTGTTCTTTACATGACTGAAACCCAAACACAATCATGTATGTAATCAAGGTGTTTAAATAAAATAAAAATATAAAAATATATAAAAAATAAATAAAATGAAGGCAGAGTGGTAGACCCAATTACTCAGGCTAATTATTTGTCAGGCTGTGTATCATTCCCAGTGGAATAATGTGCTTATCTGTTTCTCATTTCTACTATGCCAATGATTGGTTCACAACTGCCAGAATTACAAAAAATCCTTTCCAATGAAGGGAATTACTGCATGGACCTTCTCATTACATAATAGGAATCCTCTCAGGGAGTTTCCCGAAGGTCTAGGTTTACATATGAGCATTGTGTGGGTGCCTTTTTAAAGTGGTATTCCTGGGGGTGGAGCAATAGCACAGCGGTAAAGCATTTGCCTTGCAAGTGGCTAACATAGGAGGAATCCGGGTTCAAATTCCGGCATCCTGTATGGTCCCCTGAGCCTGCCAGGAACAACTTCTGAGCACAGAGCCAGGAGTAATCACTGAGCACTGCTGGGTGTGACGCCTCCCTAAAAAAAGTTAGAAAAGTGATATTTCTAGTAAGACTCTGGAATTTGAATAGTATTCACTTTTTCCCCTTTAGACATTGAAGCAAACATGTAATTACTCCATATTTGTACTGTGATAAATTATCCAGCGTTTCAAATTCTGAATTGGGATTGCTCTTCTAAGCTGATCCCTAATTAGTCTCAAAGTCTTTCCTTTCATAGACTATTGAGTATTTTTTTATAATACTTTGTCATAAAAATATGTTTCTTAATTAGATCAAACTTTCATTTTAGATTTAAAATTAATTACATTAAAGTAATTATATAATATAAAATATATACATAAAATGATCATGTGGTATACCTTTTATTTAGAACTATTTTTTTCCTTAAAATACAGTGAAAATACAATAATTACAAATAGTCACACAGTACTTGGGACACAAACTCACAGAGCACTCAACTACTTACACGCCTACTCAAAACGCATGCATCCACTTCTTACAACTATACACCTAATACCTACTTCTAAAAGTAGAACCACACTCAGTGACATATTTACATGCACATTATATATCTGCACATAGAAAACATGCACTAATGATATATTGGATACACAACAAATAATCAGAGCACTAATAATCAGGGCATCATGCAAACATTCTATTTCCAGACCACACTCTAGCAGTAGTCTTCCATGCCACAGGTATAAATATACAAACAAACCCTTTTGTGCAGTACAGTGACTCTTGCACTTACCTCCTAAACAGTAATAGACAGTGTCTAAATTCAAAAGCTCACTACAGGAATTTAGAACAATCTAGAATAGAGAGCAGAGTGACATTACCAGCATTCTCAGCATTCTCAATGCTGAGAAGCCAATCCATCCTCCAACACACAATTAGCTATCACTTACCGATCTATTGATTACTGCCATTTCCTCATAAGCCTCTGGAAAATATGAATATGAAATATCCTTTGCAAGTTTACGTACCTATAAGGGAAAGATACTGGATTGTTTTCAGTGTCATGAATTGACACAACAGGTCCTTATTCCAGGATTTATGTCTCTTGCTTCATACCATGTTATTCTCTAGTGAACTCACCTAGCACTCAACTATTAGAGAGTAAAAAACAGTCACAGAAGTTAAACACACAGTGAATAGATTTATTCAGTGGCCTTGTGTTGTGCAATCAGTGGGGGTGGTTCAGTGGAGCATTCCAAATTGTCACACAAACTACTTACCAGTGAGTCTAGACAGTGTTCAAAATTACCTGGTTTTCTTGACTGTTTTTGATACCTAGTGCAACTGGCAAGGTACTCATATGCTTAGCTTTGTTAATCTGAAAGAAGGCAGAGTGAGCACAAATCATTAACATGTATGGAGTACTTATTAATAAGGAGTAAGTGCTAGACTCACTTGAGATGAAGCTTCCTTAACTACATCATTATTCATAGGTCCAGCTACAAGAGAGATAATCACACTAGCTGTAGATGTATCTATGGGAGAAAAAGGGACTGGATTAATCAAAACTGGCACCCAGAGTGACTTGTTTCATGTTGCCAGATTTATAGCACTACCCCCTAATCTCCTCCTTGAAAAATATTGCTCGGATTCTAGAACCCGCCATTCAGAGCACCAGTTTTTCAGTGAAATCTTAATATTAAGAGAAGAGATCGTACCAGATATGACCTTGCAGATAAAAATACTATGACTAGCTCAGAATTGTTGCCAACAGTCATTAATGACTGAACTGCAGCCCACAAGTATTACCTGTATTCTGAGAAGTTATGTCTAGATATTTCTCTGGACAAGCTTAAGCCTTTTAGTGAGCAATGGAAGGAGATGTCACACTGACTCAATAAATTGTCACACAGGATCAGAGGAGAGTTGGGTTCTGGGAATTATTTTGGTTACTTTTACTGGCATTTGTGGGTCTCAAAGCTATTGCAGAGTTGAAATATGCCTGACTTATTGCACTTTCAGTGTTACAGATATTGACACAGAAAGAAAAAAAAACAAAGGGGGAAAACATTAGGTAAAAGGAACCAGAACCAAATATATGACATTGTGGTTATCAATGACCAAAAAAACTCCCCAAACAAGCAAAAACCCCAGTCTTTATATGTTGAAAGCTTGATTTGATCTGTTGACATGCTCTACCTTATTATTTTTTAAAATCTAATTTATAGGTCAAAAACCTCATACATAATCAGAACCTAGAATAAAATCAATGTAGTTATATAATCAATGATGTGGGGTGAATTTTTATCATTATTTCTAACAGGAGGAAGCTGCAGCATAAAGATGATGATAAAAATTCTCCAAGATAAATGTGAGAATTGTCTGTTGGGGTCTGTACAGACACCCTTCTTCAGACCCCAGGCTGATTCGATGTGTGATTTTCAGGAAGTCAGCAGGAAACTCACCTCTACCATACATATTTACAATCTGTTCATTTGCCTGCAAGTAAATGAAATGTTGGAGAAGCACTGTGAGAGAACCTAGTAATATTTTACGAATCTGATAAAGCAGAATAAATTATAGACATGTGTGTAATATGTTTACCTGTGAAAGTCCTGCTGGCAAATTTCTATCTTTTCCGCTAGGCACTACACTCTTAAGCTTTTGCATACCATTATTTATGGCACTTCTGGAAAAACAAGATATTAAAAGGCCAGATTGTTATAAAACCAGATTTTACTACATGACAGACACAGACAAGTTGATATGTCAAGAAATTTTAGTCCTGTTCTTTGAAATAGAAAGATTATGCAGATTTTCTCACAACCAATTGGTATCTTCCCTATTGGTGGAGTGAAGAGATAAGAATGACCCTTTGCTAGACTGTATTTCGACCCAGGGAAAGCAGATCTAGAACAAGGGTAGCTGCAAGAAATAATCCAAAATTGAGAGTAAAATATGTCTGGCTGAGTAGCAATCTGTCTCAAGAGAAACTGACAGACTGCAGGGTTTTTTTTTTATATTAATAATTTTATTTTGACCAAAGTGGATCACAAATCATTCACAGTAGTATTTTAGGTCCATAGTGACATTGAATCAGGGGCACTTCCACCACCGATGTTGTCCTCCCTCCACCCCTGTTCCCAGCATGCATCCCATAATGCCCCTAACTTTGCCCCCTGGGCTGCTAGTATAAGTGGTCCCTTCTGAGTCTAGCATGTTGTAGATTGGGTTTTGATTCTGTTGTAGTTGGCTTTGGATTTGGTGTTTAAGTCTGATCATTTTTTATTTCTACTCAATGTTCATACAATTGTTTAGTCTTGGTGCCTTCCATTATTTCCCCCTCAATTTGTGAGGCAGAACAAGATGGTTCAAGTTATGTGGTTCTGTTTAAAGATAAGAAGAAAAAAAGGGGGGGCAAAAATTCAAACAAGCAATTTATTGAATACATAGATCACCCTTGGTCAGGGGAGTAAGGACAGAAGGCTTATCCTGAGCCAGTCCCATCCATGTTGTAGAAAATCTCCGTTTTGGGTAAAAACAAGTTGTAAACAAGTAGATACATAGAAACCAGGGATGATCTTTGTTTTGGGTGAAACCAAATTGTAAGTTGTAAATCAATATGTCTTTGAGTGTCAACAAAACGCCCTCATATATGATAGATGAACAAATCAAGTGAATCATTGCATAAACATAAAAGTTTTTTTTAAGAACTATCACTCCAGTAGGACATCACCCCAATCATACTAACTCTTGAATCAGCAGCCAAAGTAAATTATTCCTAATATTATTGGATTTCAGCTGGACCAATTTGCTGTGAAGAATGGACAATGTACTGTTAAGAAGCTTGCCTTAGGACCGGAGCAATAGCAAAGCAGTAAGGCATTTTGCCTTGTGGCAGCCAATCCCGGAAAGACTCCGGTTCCATTCCTGTCATCCCATATGGTCCCCTGAGCCAGCCAGGAGCGATTTCTGAGCTCAGAGCCAGGAGTAACCCCTGTGGCGGGTGTGGGCCCAAAACAAAAAAAACAAAAAAAAAAAAAAAGGAAGAAGCTTGTTTTAGGCACACTTATCTCAGAACCCAGCACAAAGTGACAATTTGCATAGGGATTAATTCAAAGGAACAAAGTTTATTAGTTAATCCTTAAATATCTGCAATGGTATTAAGAGCTCAGGATTTCACTTTATAACTGCTGTGGTGTTGCCCATGTCCTCCTTTAAGCTATGATTATTTGGGCTGTTCCATTCTCCTTTTATTGTCTCTCATGTTTCATTATCTGTCTTCTCCAGAAATCTTGTTTTTTGTTTTTTTTTTCATTTGTGTTCTATCTTATTTTATTTTAGGTCTCATATTGCTGTGCTCAGGGCTTATTCTTTGCTTTGCTCTCAAGGATCAATCTTGAAGGACTTGGGAACTATATGAGGTTTTAGGCATACAATCTGAGACTGGGTTCTACTGTGATTTATGTCAGACCAGAGTACATTTCAGCATGTTTTCTAATCAAATCCTAGAGATTTCTCAATTTCGCTTCTCACACAGTACCCCCAATTCCAAGCCTACTTTGAAGGATAAAAGAAACACTTACCTATCTGAAGTAAGGCTCATATGTGTTGTGCCTTCTTTGTTGTAGGTGATGATGGAGAATCTTGTATTTGGGCTAAGAAGGAAGCATGTGTTTAGTGAGAAACCATAAACACAATCATATAGTAATACCAATGGAGTAACAAGAAATGCATGACATTTTTTTCATGCCTGACTCCAAATTTTTACTTGGGATATGTTTACTAATAATTTAGATCTTTAAAAATGTTTAACTTTATTAAGCTTTAACTTTTACTACTTTTATTTAACTTTAATAAAGGATTACAAGACAAGTGGACAGTCTAGTCTTTCTGGGAGAGTTCCAGGATGAAACCATCCTACATCCCTGTACTCTCAATGGTCCAATATATAACATGTATGCCTATGTATATACACAAAAAATATGCTGCAAACTCCTGGTGAATACCACATGCCTTAAGAGACAAATATTCATGCACTGCTCTGTATGGACAAAACTGATTTGTTATCATGTAAAAAATTTAGACTTTCATCCCCCCCCCTTTATCTTTCCTCACTTCCCATCTCAAAACATTCTGCCATTTAACAGTCATGCTTTTATAGTATCCTGTTCTTATAGGTCACTTATTATATGGTCACTAGCCTCCAGATTTTTTTTTAAAAATTTTTTATTGAGACCACTGTGAATTACAAATTCTTCATAGTTGTAGTTTAGACATATAGTGACAGTGAATTAGGACCATTCCCACTACCAGAGTTGACCTCCCTCCACCAAAGTTCCCAGAATACATCCCATACCTCCACCCTTAGTCCCGTGGCCTTACCAGTGTAACAGGTCCATTTTGTGTTTAGATTGTTATAGTTTTATATATTATATATATAAATATATATCTATATTTATATATGGATCTTAGTTCTATTGTCTTTGACTTTGGCTTGGGTTTTTATTTCTGACCATTTTTTCACCATCCAATGCACCTGAGACCACTTAACTTTCAGATTTGTTTTTTCTTTTTTGGTTTTTGGGCCACACATGGTGACACTCAGGGATTACTCCTGGCTATGTGCTCAGAGATCGCTCTTGGCTTAGGGGACCATATGGGACACCCGGGGATCCAATCGCTGTCTGTCCTAGGCTAGTGCTGGCAAGGCAGATGCCTTACCGCTCCTCGCCACCGCTCTGGCCCTGCTTCCAGATTATTTTAGTTAAATTTCTCTCTTAGGGCTGGACTGATTTCCCGCTCTTCCTATTTTGAACTTGTTTTACATAAAATAATCAGATTTTTTGCTATAACACAAACTTATGTCAAAATACATAAATATCCATAGATTCATATCTTTGATCATAGCAAAAAAATATACCCCTTATAAATCCGACATTAAACACCCTAAAGTTTTTTTTTAATCATTCTCACCAGTATCAACTCTTCAATCTCTTCTGGCTTAACCCTTTTTTTTTAGCCATAGAGTTTACTTTTATGCACAAGATTTATTTTAATAACTATTACTATACAATTTTTTGATATTTCCCAAGCCATTTTAGAGATAGATCAAAATTTCCACACCCCTTTAAGGTACATCTTTTTCCCTATAAATATGCTGTTTTCTTTGTGCTATCATGTGAGGTCTTGAGTCTTTCATTTGACCCCTGTCACTGTTTATCAAATACTTAGCTATCATGCTATTGGTTTGCATATTTCCTAGTGTAATTTAAGATGCTCAAGGAAGATTATCTCTGTTGCATACTGGGGATACTCTAGAAAGAGGAAAGATTCTTAGACTTGATAGAATCAGTATCATTTCTCACTTTTATTGTTTTAAAATACTTCCCTGGACTTCTGCTATTGATCTATTATCCCATATCCACTGAGTTAGACAACCATGTGCTTTGCCTGGAAAAGGAACACACCAGCAGCTATCTCTATACTTCTTAATCATTGCATACACAAATTTACAAACACTGTTCCAGTCATCTTGCACATTGCTTGACCTAGAAACACAGAGGACATGAATCAGAGGAACGAAATGCATAGAAGTAGGGCAGACAGAAGGTCTACCACTGCATCTTGCAAGATTATTTAGCAAGTACCTCCATGTCTTATATAGTTCATGCTAGTTCCATAACTTGGGCAATCTGAATCACCCTGGTGGCATCACTGACTAGTGCAGTGATAGAAGTTAACAAGATGTACATGCTCTGGAATGAAGAACATATTGTGGGAAGATGGGAATTATGGTTATTTAATTGGAGCTGTTAGACCTTGAATGAGAGCCACACCTAGTTAGGATTTCCTTTATTCAGTTGTTTTTTGGTTTTGTTTGTTCTTTTCCATGCAGCGTTTGATTTGGGATTATTGCTTATCTGATAATTTCCCTTTTTTTGGATGAAGGTACACATTTCTATTAGCTTTCCTCTTGGTGCCATCTTTAGTGCATGCAATAGTTTATTATTTATTTATTTATTTATTTTTTTTTTTTTTTTTTTTGGTTTTTGGGCCACACCCGGTAACGCTCAGGGGTTACTCCTGGCTATGCGCTCAGAAGTCGCTCCTGGCTTGGGGGACCATATGGGACGCCGGGGGATCGAACCGCGGTCCGTCTCCTAGGCTAGCGCAGGTAAGGCAGGCACCTTACCTCCAGCGCCACCGCCCGGCCCCGTTTATTATTTATTATATTCATGTGTTCAGGGCTTACTCTTGGCTTTGCTTTCAGGTATCACTGTTTTAGATGACTATCTGGGGTTCTAGAGATCCAACTGGGGTAGCCATGCTCAAGGTAAGTGCTTTGCCTACTATACTATGTGCTGGGCCCATATGTTTAAAGCTCCTTTTTTTTTTTTTAAAGTCTTATTGAGATTCTGTGGTTTGCATGTGTAGAACAAAAAGTTCTTTATTACTTCAATTTAAATGATAGTGAAGAAGCATCTATTTTTCTCATTTGAAAATTTCATCAAGTATACAATTTAGTGTATTATTCCTTCCTAACCTCAAAGATGTCTGGACAGGTTTGAATATTGAAAAGTTTAAGATGAATATAAAATTTTCTTATATGCAATTTTCTCTACCTAAGATGTTTGTGTTACACACTTTGGGTTACTTTTCTCTCCTTCAGTATATGTCTTAGGGCTAAATTTTATTTACAACTCCAAGTTCCTTGTATTTAAATATTTAGCTCCTTATTCATTCACATTGGGGAGATTATTTCTTCAAAGTATGCTGTCTCACTTTTTTTTATAGTAAGACTATGACATCGATGCTGCTACTTTGACTATTGCCCCATGTGACTTATACACTGTTTCAATACAATAAAACTTTCTTCTTTTAAAACTGAATTTGATTTTTTTCTGAATGCCATATTTCTACTTAGTTGATTTTATCAGTGACTGAATGTTAGCTTTTAGTCCCCTCTCTGCTTCTTGGTTCCATGATTTTTGTTGGAAGCATTTAAATAATTTAAATAATTTCATCATCCGTGTTGGGCTTCCTAATTTGTTTCCAGAGGTTAGGGACTCTGAATTGGATTTTTGGGCAGGTATCACAGTCACATTGTCATCTGTTCAAAGAACCAATAAACATAGAGAAGCATCTGAATCTGGAATGGAATCTGTGATTTCAACTCTGCTCGGCATACTTATAAAGATATGGCTCAAACTCTCCACATCCTAGGTATAAACTTGTTTCCATGTAGTTTTTGGAAACCAACTTCTCCATCCTCTGCTACTGTTTATCCATACATGCTTCACATTTGGGTAGTACCTTTGATTTTGCCTCCAATTCTCCTCTCAATTGACATTCTTTCTCCTGGGCTGCAACCTGCCTTTCTACAGTCTCTTTGGTCTTTGGAACCTTTGGACTTGACATTTTTTTCTATTCCAAGAAGTGGTTTGAACATGACTGTCTAACGAAGTCTTTTAAATATTTTTTTAAAATTAACTTTTTTGTTTGTTTGATTGTTTGTTTTTTAGGCCACACCCAGTGACGCTAAGGGGTTACTTCTGGCTATGCGCTCAGAAATCACTCCTGGCTTGGGGGACCATATGAGATACCTGGCAATCTAACTATGGTCCTTCCTAGGCTAGTGCCGGCAAGGCAGACACCTTACCGTTCCATGCCACAGCTCAGGCCCCAAAATTAACTTATTTTACTTAAACAGAATTTTTACAGAATTGTTCATAATATAGTTGCGTTTATTTATTTGTTTTACAATTAGAACATCATGCTATTTTCAGGATATAAGATTCACATCTGCCCAGATCAAATAACAATGCCAATATTGACTGTATGGTTATGGAGTCTGCGAATTATCTTGAGTCATGTATCTTGCCCTGAAAGTCTGGGACATTAAATTCCCCTTGACCTAGGGTATGATAAGAGGTTGAAAAATTCTAACAAACTGGTACTTTTACTGTTTCCTTGTACTCTCTTTCTTCACTCAATTCACATTCTCTTTAGGAGATATAGAGAAGATTGCACTTCCACTTTTTTACTTCTAACCACCTATCTCTCATGGAATCTTAAGAATATCACACAGCAGTGTGATATTCAGCAGCACATATACTAAAATTGGAACAATACAGAGAAGATTAGCATGGCCCCTGCACAAGGATGACATGCAAATATGTGAAGCCTTCCATATTTTTTAAAAAGAAAAAAATGAATATCATACAGAAGCTAAATCTTTATTTTATAACCCTGAAATAGATACATGGTATGTATGCCTCAATTTTTGGAAACTGTGATTATGTGCTCAACTAACATTACTACAGATTTTGGTCCAAAACATTTCTCAAACCACTTCAGGATGGATCCGAGCTTTTCAGGGTAAGATAATAGTAGAGTCATTGCAATAAGATGACTTCAACATGAATCATCTGGACTTACCAAACACTCTTTGAGAAAAGTAATCAGAGACTGATATTTCCACACAATGGTCCTTTGTCACACAATCCCAATGTCCAAGACTATAATACTAACATGTCTAAGTAAAGAAGTAGTGAAACACAGAGTCACATATCTCATAAGTCTTTACTTACAGTGAGAAGGGTGCCTTCTCTCCATTGTCTAGGGAGGCTCCAAGCTCTGCTTCTTTTGATTATAAACTAATGAGTTAGAAGGGTTAGAAAGTATACATTTCCTCAACTCTAGTGTTCATAAATAATGAGAAGAATCAAAGGAATTGCTACCTTGGATATTTGATTGGAAGGGGAATAGGAAGCCAGTATTTTTCATCTATGTATCAAGGCTATTTCCTTCAACTTCTCAGACCTGCCTCCTTACCAGAATATTGTCTATGCCAACACCTTTCTTATTATTTCCATTAGGATTATTTGTATTTTAGTGAAAGTCAAAATGCAACAGATATAAAAATGGACTAAACTGGGGCTGGAGAGATAGTACAGTGCATAGTAGGCTTCCCTTGAATGTGACCAATTGGAGTTTTATCTCCAGCATTCCGTATGGATCCCTGTATACTACCCAGGACTAATTTCTGAGTGCAAAGTCAGATATCACCTGAGTATTGCTAGGTGTGGCCCTCAAAATGAGCAAAAATGGACTAAAACAGTATTTACTAAGTTCAATGTTTTGTATACCATTTTCTAGCTTGAGGCCAGAAAATGGGTATTTAGTAGTGATCTTAGGATCACTTTTCAGGATCATATCCAGAACATAACTTTCAACTTAACAGAAACTCTAGGTAAGTCTTCACATTGTAGAAGAAACAAAGAAAATCACCGAAAGGCAAGTGGAACAAATCTTACAAGCCCCAAATATATTGAGTAGGCAGCTTTTAGTCATCAGCTTACTTTTAGAATAACTGAAAATTAGAATGCATATCCAGGCCAGTTGATGAAGAAACTTGAATGTCACTTAGATCTATTTCATATTCAGAAAGCTTTTACTGTGAATATTTCATGGCATACACATTAATTTAGTGACTCCATAGGTTAACAATTTTCGCTCCTTAAATGAAATAGCAGACACAAAGCAAGGGGAGGGGCATTTCTCCTGCTTAGAAAACAAGTGACCACAAACTTTCAGTCCTTGGACCTGACTAAGATTATCTCCTCTTCCCTTCTTTCAGATACTGGGTGTCTCCTTGACAAAATCCTGTGGCCCTTGGGACAGAATTGGTCTGAGAAGCACTGGGACTGGGACAGGAGAGGAGGGCCACTCACGCATCTAAGACAAAGTAGACATCAAAGTTTCTTTTGCAGGCAGTCTCCAGATCAAGTCCCCTCTTGTGATGCCTCTTGTCTTTGTAGACGTCTCTCCAGCTTTGAAAGTGGTTCAGGAAATTTCCTGTACTCAGTCCTGAAGGTGGCACCACCAACAACAGGAAGAGCACAGGACCTGGCATGCTGAGACAAGCAGTTTCCATTCTTTGGCTGCTTTCTGGCAGTTTGTTTACTCCCACTTCAGGTTGCCAAAAAAGAACTCTAATAGGTTTACACCAGGTTTAAGAGTCTTGGCCAGCATAGACCTTTCACCAAGTCACACTGAGTCACTCCTTGGAGTCTGTCCGGTGAGCAGAGGCAACCAGGTGATTAAGTCTGGGTTGAAGAACCCCAGCCTATCTACATTCTTTCCCTGTTTCACAGTAAACATAGAGCCCCGTTATTATGATGAAAAAGATGTTGGCATGGTAACCATGCGACCTGCAGCCCCGTTTATTGACCTTCATGTTGGCAGTCCCAAGTGGGAGTATTCCCACATATTCTTAGGAGGTTTATAAAATGTGTGTATTTATCTCTTACCCCAAACTCTCACATGTATCTATTACTGGTAGAAAGTTCTACTCTTCTTTTTTTTTAATTTTAATTTTGACCAAAGTGGATTACAAATCTTTCACAGTAATTTTTTAGGTACATAGTGAATTGATTCAGGGGCATTCCCACCACCAATGTTGTCCTCCCTGCACCCCTGTTCCCAGCATGCATCCCATATCTCTCTCCTTTGCCCTTTGTGCTGCTAGTATAAGTGGTCCCCTCTGTGTCTAGCTTGTTGTAGATTGTGTATTAATTCTGTTGTGGTTGGCTTTGGATTTGGTCTGATTATTTTTATTTCTACTAGATCTTTATATGACTGTTTGGTCTTGGTACCCTCCATTATTTCTCCCTCAATTTGTGAGGCAGAACAAGAGGTTCAAGTTATGTGGTTCCAATATGGTCCCCCGTGCCTGCCAGGGCCGATTTCTGAGCACAGAGCCAGATTAACCCCTGATTGCTGCTGGGTGTGACCCAAACCCCCCCCAAAGTGGGGGGCAAAAATCAAACAAGCAAAAAACAAAAACAAAAATGAAGGAGTCCTTCTAAAGGTTATAAATATCAATTTAAGAGAAAAAAGGAAAAAGAGAGAAAAGCATAACAAGAATACAAAAATAAATATAAAACAAAAAAACCTGAAAAGTACCACAGCAATAAGCATCACAGCAATAAAGACAACAACCAAACAATAACCATGGACCTGAGATAAAAAACAAAAAAGCACACAAAACAAACAAACAAAAAACAAGCAACAACAAC
Source organism: Suncus etruscus (assembly GCF_024139225.1). NCBI lineage: Eukaryota > Metazoa > Chordata > Mammalia > Eulipotyphla > Soricidae > Suncus > Suncus etruscus. The sequence goes on from NC_064864.1 coordinate 30,632,956, forward strand.
AATAACAAAAAGTTTAATTTGTGCTTTATTTTTTTTGCATAGCCACAGTAAATATTGGGGAGATTAGAAAGGAAATTCCCTTGGCCTAAGAGTTACAGGATTTCTTCATTCTTCAAGTATACTGTCACAGGAATAGCTACAGGCTCTGTATATGCTCTTGTTCTCTCCCCTAGGTCCTTTTGTGATATCTGGAAACTTTCTGCTCAGTTGTGGATGATAAAATCAGGCTTCTGTAATTAGAGATCTTGGTATTTGCACAGGTCATAGGTTAAAGCCTAGGATGAAGTCTTTCTTTATGGTTCTAGAAGTTCTGTTTCATCACTATTGTTTTAATCAGTCTTCTGTAGTCTTGGTTTTTGCATCTATCGTAGGGCAAAGCCTAGGATAGTCATTCATTATGTTTCCAGAAGTTCTGCTCAGTTGCGGTTGTCTCAGTCAGACCTCTGGAATTAGAGATCTTGGTTGTAGTACAGATCGTAGGCCAAAACCTAAACTAGGGTCTACAAAAGAGAATTTTTAAAGTTCCTATTGATGAACGAAGAAAGAGAAAGTAGAGACAAGTAAGTACTTGTAGATTCAATCAACTGGGCACTTCCTAAGACCCCAGCAATTAAAAGTTTACCATGGGTGAAAGAAGAGGCCCTTTGCATGAGCTTTGCATCTCCTGAGAAAGATAGGACAAGACTCAAACCTAGTTCTCTAAGGCCTACAGTGCTCCTCTGCTACTACTTTCCTCTTTTTTTTTTTTTTTTATAAAATAATTCCTTTTTTATTTATTTTTTTATTTTCTTTTTTTTAAATTTATTTAAACACCTTAATTACATACATGATTGTGTTTGGGTTTCAGTCATGTAAAGAACACCACCCATCACCAGTGCAACATTCCCATCACCAATGTCCCAAGTCTCCCTTACTTTCCTCTTAGAAAACATTGAGCTGCACTTCTAGCTGCTTCAGGGACTGGAATGTCAATGGGATTTTGCATTATCACACTTGGCTGAGCTGTTCTCCTCTCCTGGATTGCCAAATGAGGAAACTGAACCTCTGATGTGTTAGAAGGCTCTGTCCTAGGAGGCAGAGATCTAATGAGAGGTGGAGTAATCTAGTGAGATTGGAGGGAGCCTCTGAGCTTCAGTTGGTACAGTCTGTGGGGAATTTAACATTATAATATCATCTAAAGGACCTAATTCTGGTTCCTTCAGCTCTGAATATGACAGTCCTCTCTTTTTTTCTAAATCTTGGTATACGACCATGAAGACTTGGACATGAGACTTCCTGCCATTACTTTTGGTTCTTGCAGAAATTGGTCTAATTGCAGGATGGTATGATTATGCAAGTTGCCAGTTACTGAACTTTTTTCCCAGTGATAAAGTTTACATTTGGGTCATATGGTATGATAAAGGCAAGTAAGATGCTTCTTTCTTAGCCCATGCTTTTTTTTTTTTACAGTGTGATAAAAATTTATTGACTATCTTGGAGGTTGAGCAGAAAATTTTTGTTTTCTTTTTTTTTTTCTTAGCCCATTCTAATAGAAAACTCTTTCAATGTTTATGAAAAGAAGAATATCCCAAGACAGGATGGTTCCTTCACATTCTTTCTCTCAGCATCCTATTAACTTCTTCTCCGGAAAGAACATTATCCCTTTTGGCCTTAAGAAAGTAAAATTAGGGGCCGGGCGGTGGCGTTAAAGGTAAGGTGCCTGCCTTGCCTGTGCTAGCCTTGGACAAACCGCGGTTCGATCCCCCGGTGTCCCATATGGTCCTCCAAGCCAGGAGCAACTTCTGAGCACATAGCCAGGAGTAACCCCTGAGCGTTACCGGGTGTGGCCCAAAAACAAAAACAAAACAAACAAAAAAAAAGAAAGTAAAATTAACTAACTCCTTCTGCCATAATTGTCAGATTCATGAAATCAGATGTCTCCATTAATGTCCTCAGTACTCCACCCCAAATATCCCTAGAGCTTGACCTGGCTTCAATCCACTACAGCTGCAAGTTGAGCCTAGCCAAGTGCTGTGGCTTTTAAGAATCTTACTTCTGGATCTGGGATGAAAGAACTTCTACTTTTCAAAATTTTCTGGTCTTTTCTGACTAGTTATTTCTGCCTGTCTTTAGTTATACTTAGTTCTGGGACTGTACTGATCAAATTCACATCTCAATTGCTTTCTGATAATTTCTAGCCTATTCCCTGTTGTGCTGAGAAAAGAGATAAAAGAAAAGATACTTTTCTGGGGAGTGATCTTATGCCAAAGTCTCCCAAAATCTTAAAGTTCTTTCACTACTGAGTTTTCCTGTGTTCCTTGCACTGTCGTCTGTGGTACATTAGACATATAAGGGGAGGGGTGTCTGTTCTTTTTCTTTTTTCAGTTTAGAGGTGTCTGTTCACAGAGACCACACATGCTGTCTGGTCAGTGGTGGACTTAGCTATAGTGGTTCAGCATTGAGACTTGTGACCAACATCATGACACCATCAAGACATCACCATGGATCATATGAACTCCCATAGTATTGCAGTGCAGCCCTCACAGGGTTAGTAACTTTTTAAGGGGATTTTAAGTGTCCAGTCATGAAATAAACCACAGAATCATGCCCAATAGGAGGACCTATTGGGATGCACATACACTTATATCTTCAAACAAAGGTTATCTCACTCTTCCCAAGTCTCCTTAGAATTCCAAGGATTTTATGCCTCTTCAAGTTTTCACAATTATGAATTATTCACTGAAAGTCCATTTGTGGTCGCCAACTAACGATGGCAGTAGAGGAACTGTGTAATTTATGTGAATTGGGAAGAAGAAAGGTGACAGAGATGAGCCGAATTGGTGGCACAAGTGGTAGGGCATCTGCCTTGCACATGGCTGACCTAGGATGGACTGCCTTTTGATTCCCTTCATGTCCCATATGGTCCCCCAAGCCAAAGGTGATTTCTGAGCACATAGCCAGGAGTAACCCCTGAGCATCACTGGGTGTGGCCCAAAACCTCCCAAAAAAAGACAAAGAAAGAAAGAGAAAGAAAGAGAGAAAGAAAGAAAAAAAGAAAGAAAGAAAGAAAGAAAGAAAAAAAAAGAAAAAAAAGAAAAGAAAAGAAAAGAAAAAAGAAAAAGAAAAGTGGCAACACCAAGAAAGGAATCTTCAACTTTCTCTCTACCTACTTCTGCTATCCAGGAAAGTGGTTAGAAAGATCTAGGACTGTTCTGGCTAAAAAGACAAAATCAGACCTAGATCCAGGTGATGAAAACAGACAGATGGAAATAGAAATGAAATGAGCCTAGGAGATATCTTAAAATAATAAATTCTGGGGCCTCAAAAGCCCCTATGGACTGCAACCTGCCAACTTGCTCAGCTAGCTTCTGGATACTAGACTCAGGACTTCCCTCCTCTGTTTCCTCACCAGATTTCACAGTTCTCCTGCTGACAAGCATGACCTCAATAGCAGCCCAAGAGCACAGAACCACTAGTTCCAAATATTAGAATCAGAGTTATTCTGGCCCAGAGCTGGAGGCAGCATGCTCAGTGTGTGGAGCTCCTATAGAGCAATTCTGGAGAATAGAGTTTCCATCGAACCTCCCAACATTTTGCCAGCTGCTAGAGAGATACATCATCCAGAAAGCAACCACCCCAACGCCCTCAATTCAGCATCAATCTCAAGGTTTGAGCCACAGAAGCCTTTTCAGTACTTTAGAACTGATGTTTCTTTTTTTTTTTTTTTTTTTTTTTTGGTTTTTGGGCCACACCCGGCAGTGCTCAGGGGTTACTCCTGGCTGTCTGCTCAGAAATAGCTCCTGGCAGGCACGGGGGACCATATGGGACACCGGAATTCGAACCAACCACCTTTGGTCCTGGATCGGCTGCTTGCAAGGCAAACGCCACTGTGCTATCTCTCCGGGCTTAGAACTGATGTTTCTAAGATGTGATGTGACTTGCTACAGGTCACAATCAGGAGGGATTGAGGAAGCTGGGTGGAGGACTCAACTGACCTGACTCCAGAATCGTTTTTTTATTCATCAAGTTTACGCATGATCACTAAGCTCAAATATTCTTTTTGACAGATATGAAAAATGGCACAGAGCCCTTGGGTCAGACCCATAGGCTTAATCAGATATAGTACCTACCCTAGTTCCCACACTGCCCCTCATTGTCACTTTCCTTTTAGTTTTTTTTGTGATGTTTCAGTATTTGGTGATTTTTTTTTCACTCTTTTTTATTTCCTTGTCCAGGAGGTGATGAGCTTATTATTATGTCTCAGTCTTGAGATTCTTGTAAACAGAGCTTGGAAGGAAATGAAAAATAATCCTAATTAGGGATGATAACCCCTTAGAGTAGTTGGGACTCTGCAGCAGACTGTATCCTTCTCACAAGACTTACATATTTGTCAGATGTTTATAGAATCTTCATTAACATAGAACTCCCTTAGATAAGACTTCTGAGCCAACATCAAGAAACAGATAAAAACCAGTGAAGCACCCTGGAGGGACTCAAACAGTAGCTGACCGTCTGTGCATTATCTGTGTGGGCCTGTGTGAAGAGCATTGGGCAGGATAATGCGGGCCCATTCTTTCCTGGCTCCTCGGTGCACCCAGTAGCACCCACAGCTTCTTTTGGTCTCCAGTTTCAACATGTGCAGCAGGGTGCTAATAGTGGCCCTGCCTGTGCTCTCCCTGCTGATTAGTTCAATGCAAGGGAAGCCACTGGAGAGTCCAGGCCAGGTATTGGCAGGGAGAGATGCGCACCACTTGCTAGGGAAACCTGGAGGAGATACAGAAGAAGGTACTTTTGACCTCAGGATGTTCCTGGAGAACATAAAAGTGGATTTTCTTCGCAGTCTCAACCTGAGTGGAGTCCCTGCCCAGGATAAAACCCAAGCGGAGCTGCCACAGTATATGATTGACCTCTACAATAGATATACCACCGACAAGTCATCCACCCCTGCCTCCAACATCGTGCGCAGCTTCAGTCTGGAAGGTAGGGTTGGCCTGCGGAGCTGGGGAATCTTGGGGAGAAAAGGAAAGAGCAAGGATAGCTCAGACTTTCAGATGAGACTACTAACTACAGGAGGCTCTTGAGGTTTCACTTTCAATTAGTTAAAATGGGAAAAAAAATTAAGTGAAAAAATTTAAATAAATTAAATGAGTAATTTAATTACTTTATTTTATTTTATTTTTTGGTTTTTGGATCACACCCGGCAGTGCTCAGGGGCTACTCCTGGCTCTATGCTCAGAAATTGCCCATGGCAGGCTCAGGGGATCATATGGGATGCCGGGATTCAAACCACTGTCCCTCTGCTTGCAAGGCAAACGCCTTAACTCTATGCTATCTCTCCAGTCCCAATTTAATTATTTTGACCACACTAACTTTATGCTGGGTTCCCAGCACCTGGAGAACAGTACAGATTATACAACATTTATGACATTATAGAAAGTTCATGGCACAACTCTACTTTAGATTCATTTTCTCTGGCTTAACGCCACATTGAACACAGGAGGGGCTGTGTTAAGGACAGCTTCCTTTCTTCCATCCCTTTGCCTCTCCTCCCCTACTATTCCTTTCCATCTAAAAACTGACCATTTATTTAAGGCCTCCCCCCAACTGGGTACACATTTTTTGCTTTAAAAATGCCTATTTTTTCTTATTCAAATATGTATGAAATTCAGGTACATACCTCTGAGAGAGAAATGTTAGAAACCTGACTTTTTTTTTCTCAAGATAAAATAATATCCCTGGCTGAGAAGGAGAATAGATATGAACCCAGGACTTGGATCACCGATGCCTACAATGTGTAAGGTCAAGGCTGACAGATGTTTCAGAAACTTTTTCTGAATGCTAATATCTAAAGCAGCTGGATCCTGACCTAGATTGAGTTGTCTGCACCCACTGATCAGCTTTTTCTCTGAATAACAAGGTTCAGTAGCACATTTGCCTTCTGTACAGAAATTCTGAAAACCCTCAAGAGACACAATTCAGATCAGCAGACCCACAGTGCTCAGAGGCTTCTAAAGCTCTCTTTGATCAGCATGATGTTTTAACAGTGCTGGGTTTTCTGATTATCCAGAAGAAAAAAAAAACTTCCTAGATTTTATCAGGAAATTGCTATTTTTTTAAGCACTGACTTTATTAGTTATATAATGATAATAATGATGATGCCAATATTGAGGATGAGGCTATGATGAGGATGAGGATAAGGATGTTACTATCTTTGCAAACCAAGTGTTTGTAACCTCTGATCTAGAGGAAGGCTGAACTTCTTCATCTAAAACTAATACCAAATTGGAGCCTGGAGTCCAGCATTTGGAGCCATCTCAATAACTTCATCTTCCTTCCCTGTCTCTTAGTAATCCCCTGCATTGCCCTCATTGCAGAAGCGAGTGCTCTGATATTATCCCAGATCTCCTTATAACCAACATTCCCGTGGAGGCCAATTATCTTTGCCTTCAGAAGCAATAGGGTGTGTGGCTGTTTGGGAGGGTGTTTTCTAGATGTCTGACTATGGTTCCACAGTCATTGTCAAGATATGTTACAGTGAGAGCGCATTGGGTTTTTAATATACTACTCATAGACATTACTCTTATCCTGTTCAACTCACTCCTTAGTTTAAGTGGCACATCCATACTGGGGTGAGTGCATCCCACAGAGCAAGCAAAATAACACATGTTTTGGAGGGATGGCGGGTGCACATGCTTTTGAGGTGAGGGGTGCCCAGAGGTGGGGGATATCTGGTGATGACACAGACATATTGACTGAGTATCTGCTATAAGTCAGGATCAGTGCTAGATGAGTTCCAAGTTTATCAGATGAAAGCCTCATATCATTCCTGAGCCAGATAAGCTGAATCTCGTGTGAAGAGATAAAGTACAGAGGGTCTTGGGTTTTCTCCAATGGTGCATACTTGAGAAGAGACAGATTTGTAATTGTTTATTTCTTCTTTTAGGCATGAAAAACTGCCAGATGTCAAGACAACAGATGGTCTCCCATAGATTAGGGCATAGTAGTTAGTAATAAAACATGACTTTCTTACTCTCTTTGTGACCACGTCAGGACATAATAGACATGTGCTAATGTCTGTGTGCCAGTCCAGAAAAAGTGGGAATCTGAACAATTGTGTAGCTGGGAGACAAATTCCATTATCACCTGACATAGCAAAGTCATTAAAGGTACTATGTATTTTTTCCTCAAATGTGAAAAGTCTCATTCACTTTTACTTTGCTCAGAAGATAATTTTATATGCTTTTCACATTGTTTGGATGAAGAGATTTTTATACTTGCTAAATAATGTAATCTCATCTTCCCTCCAAGGATCTTGCCTTTCCAATCATAAACTCAGGATGTGCATTAACATGAAATGTGGCTGTTTTGCTTATTTTATTCTTATTATGTGTTGAAGTGTAAGACCTGATGAGATGTGTGTGTATTGGCGACTAAATATCTAAACCCTGGCTCTATGTTTAAAGTGAGGAAATTAGATTCTCCCAGTATTAGTGTGAAGGATAGACTAAAGTATACATATACAAGTGCCAGTTCAAAACCAGGCATACTAGATTGGGATGGGAAACTTTTGATGACAGGAATTTTCTGCCTCTCCTATTCTTTGAAGATCCTAAATCCTTTCAAGATTCTCTTGAAATCTTACATAAAGTCTTACATAAAACCAAAAATATTTAGTAGAGACAAATTATGCCATCTAGATAGTATTTTTTTAATCTTGAGCTTCAGCTTTGGGAGGCTCAACCTCCCACCCAGAATTTGTCTTTCATTGTGCTTTACATTTCAGATGCCATCTCTGTATCCACCACTGAAGGCTTCCCCTTCCAGAAACACATCTTGATTTTCAACATCTCCATTCCCAGGCACGAGCAGATCACCAGGGCAGAGCTTCGACTCTACATCTCCTGTCAAAACCACGTAGACTCTTCTCCTGAGCTGAAGGGAAACATGGCTATTTATGATGTTTTGGATAGAGCAGATGCTTGGGATGCTTCTGAAGTAACTAAGTCCTTCCTGGTGTCCCAGAGCATTCATCATGAAGGCTGGGAGACCTTTGAAGTCTCCAGTGCTGTAAGACGGTGGGTCAGGGCAGATTCCACCAAGAGCAGAAATACACTGGAAGTGACCTTGGAGAAGTACAAGAAAGGCTGTGACAAGCTGGATATCAGCGTCCCCCCAGGAACCAAAAACCTGCCCTTTTTTGTCATCTTCTCCAATGATCGCAGCAATGGGACAAAAGAGACCAGATTAGAGCTCAGGGAGATGATTGGCCATGAGCAGGAGAGTGTGCTCAAGGGCCCATCCAAGAACAATCTGGTGAAAGCAGAAGGTCATACAGTCTCAGGGTTATCCCTAGTCAGAAGGAAGAGGAGTGTAGGGGCCAGCAACCACTGTCAAAAAACCTCCCTGCGGGTGAATTTCGAGGACATAGGCTGGGATAGCTGGATCATTGCACCCAAGGAATATGATGCCTATGAGTGTAAAGGTGGATGCTTCTTCCCCCTGGCTGATGATGTGACGCCAACAAAGCATGCCATTGTGCAGACCCTAGTGCATCTCAAGTTCCCAATGAAGGTGGGCAAAGCCTGTTGTGTTCCCACCAAACTGAGCCCCATCTCCATTCTCTACAAGGATGACATGGGTGTTCCTACCCTCAAGTATCACTATGAAGGGATGAGTGTGGCAGAATGTGGGTGCAGGTAATTTCAGATCATGGGGCAGGGGAGGCTTTGTTGGGGTGTCTTGGGAAGAATTCTGTGTTCCTCTTGGGCATGACAATGTCAATGTTTATCTGTTTGAAAGACTGGGAAATGGAAGGGACTCACCATGTCTTTATGGTAAAGGTTTGTTCTTCCCACAGTTCATCCCAAGCACACAAAGGAAGAAAGGGTTTGAGAAGAAAAAGAAAGGTTGGATGGTGCTGTTGTGATAAAAGTGAAGATAATGATAAAAGGGCAAGTGATAAATAATACAAAGACAACAATAAAATACAAAACAAAAGCCAGAGTAAAAATGACCAGAAAAGTATAGACAGATGTGCAGATTTATGGAGATTCAAGGGGCATTCAAGTGCTGATTCCAATAACCTCAGGAAGTACAAGGAAAGAAACAGTCAATGCACTCAAACCCATCATTTCATATATTTCCACAACCCAGTGATATGAGAATGACAAACCCCCATCTATAGATGCAGAACCTAAAACCCAGACATGTCAAGCTATGCCCATTTGCTCTGTAAGTTCAGCCTACAGGTCTCCATAAGTATGTCAATTGACAAAGTCCTAAATGTGTCTAAGTTTCCATCTCAGATCAAAAGGTAACCTCATAGTTAAAGAAAATTTACCTGTAGTGAAGGGGTGGAGGAGAAGGGAGCATAGTTAATTCACATAGTGTAACTAAGCAGGTTGTTACTCCTTATCAGTCCTAACTACACAGGTTCTCTGGGTCTCTTAATTCTAAAAAAAAATGCAAAAACTTTTTGCTCAAGTTGCAGAGGATATATCTAGTAGTACTAGGAGAACCATGTGGTCCTAAGAATTGAAACTGGGGCTCCAATATGCAACACATATGCTCTAGTCCTTTGTGCTATACCCCCAGCCCTACAAAAATGTTTTTAAGATGATCCTTGAGGTTCAATAAAACTACTCCTCAAAACAACTATGGGTTAGATAAGAATCAAGATGACAGTCCTTGGATCTGGGTGTACATTGTGATTAAATTTCCAGGGACCTCTTCACACAGAGTTTAGGTGGCCTTGTCTGCCCATGGTCTCAACGACCCTGATAGTTTTGGAGATATGGATGACAGGCCGCTTCTTAGTCACCCAGTCATAACCAGCTCATGGTATAACATACCTCTGGGCTTCTTTCTGACAGACTCAAAAGGAAACAGGATCTGAATTTAAATTTGTTGAAATAAATGTAACTCTTGTTCAGTTACTTGTAATGTCTCTCTTTATACCCTGCATGACAGATACTTGTTAATGACAGCCTTCAGGCTCCCTGATCACCTAAGAACTCAGGTTCTGTGGGCATAGCTAGTTCTTCCTGTTCTTGTTAGCTCTTATATGTGCTCCCTTCTTCCTGCCCTCGACTTGCATCTTAGGACAAGACTCCACCTCCAATAACTTTGAGACTTTATTTTCTGTTCCCTCTAGGTTTCATCTCCTCTGACTTGTGAGGTCACACATAAATAGAATGGAGTAGGTGTCTGTAAGTGATTAGGATTTCCTCTATGCTCCTTCTGAGAAGTGACTAGAGCAGTGATTTTTCTTTCTAGGGTATTCCCACAGCACAGAACCCTGGACCATTCTCACTGGTTGAAGAGCCCAATAATTTTAGAAACAAAATAGTTTGTGTTTAGTGTTTACATGAAAACAATGAACAGCTTTAATAAAAGAATACCATAGAATATCATTACTTAATTGCTGAAATTATAGAAAATATTAATTTCTGGCACAACAATGCTGCTCAATCATAAATGAACATCTTTTAGTCCTGGTCATATATTTCCTTCTGTGCCTGCATCAAAGTTTTCCATGGAAATAAAGTCATATGCCTAAGAAGTGAGTTCTGAGCCTGATGACCTGCACTTCCACTCTGTTGTCCCTTCCTGAAAACACTTTTTATCTTAAAGGGAGTGTCAGAATGCTACCAGATGGGCAGGTTATTGTGAGTAGTGTCAGTGAATGTTGGGATGAAGACATGTGTCCAGATGTGGTGTGTGTAGAGGAATACAGGTGTAGATGTGAATGTGTATAAATCATGCAGATGATGTATGTAGTAGATGGGGGAACTTACACCTTTCTTCACCTACCCTTCCCACTGCATCACATCAAGGGTGGGAGACCTGGGTACTTGCTACAAGTTACATCCAGCTGTTAATCACTTTCCACTTCCCAAACTCCTAACCCCTGTACAGTTTTCTGGCTTCTGCCCCCCCTTCCCCCTCTTCCACCCCAGCACTTCCTGTTCCTTTTGCCTTATATTTTTAGCCAAACACCCTATTCTCAAACTTGAGACAATTCTGACCATCCCTATTCATTACCAATGTGAGACTTCTGTTTTTCTATTCTTTCCGCCAGATTCAATTTCCCAAAGTGTGTTCACTTCAAACCAAGTGAAATAAATGCAAGAGGGACATCCTCTGGATAACCCCTGGTGTGACCTAAACAGCCCTCTATCTAACCTCTGTTCTTTCCAATGCTCTCTTAGTAATGTTTCCTATAGAGAGGTCATTTTTGACCTATTTAGTGGTGAAGCTGCTGCTTTTGCATCTGAAAAAAACTAAGTCCAGCACAAAGACAAGTTGGCAGGGTTTACATTCTATTTCCTGCCTCCACATGACTTAATCATGGCATACAGTTGGCAATACATAGGGGGTAATGGCAGATATTAGCAGAGGTAAAGTTGAATACATGGGCTTGGGACTAAACTAAACTGGGCTCAGGTACTCCCCAAGTCAAGCATTGAGCGTTGGTCATGTCAAGAAAAAGTGGTGTGAGTGTGGCTGTGCGCATGCACACACTCTTCTGGCACTGAGTGCTGAAGAGATGCTGAGCAGAAAAAGAAAACTAAGAACTTTAATCCACCAACACATAGAAATTGGAAATGTAATTACTTTCTGATGTCCTTCCAGGATCTGGTTACAGCTGAAAGACCTATACCACTATTTTTTGAAAAAATGTATGGAGTTTATTGAAGATATAGGGTTATGTACTGAAGAACTCTATCGGGTTAGTGGAAACAAAACTGATCAAGACAATATTCAAAAGTAAATTGATCAAGATCATAATATCAGTCTAGTATCAATGGAAGTAACAGTCAATATTGTAGCTGGAGCTCTTAAAACTTTCTTTGCAGATCTGCCAGATCCTTTAATTGCTTATTTTCTTCATCCAGAACTGTTGGAAACAGCAAAAATACCGAATAAAACAGAACGTCCTCATGCATTGAAAGAAATTGTTAAGAAATTTCATCCTGTAAACTATGATGTATTCAGATATGTAATAACACATCTAAACAGGATTAGTCAGCAAAATAAAATCAACCTATGACAGCAGACAACTTATCCATTTGTTTTTGGCCAACTCTGATGAGACCTGATTTTGAAAACCGAGAGTTTCTATCTACCACTAAGATTCATCAATCTGTTGTTGAAACGTTTATTCAGCAGTGCCAGTTTTTCTTTTACAATGGAGAAATTGTTGAAACTGTGAATACTGTGGCTCTTCCACCACCTTCAAATCTTAGACAGTTAGTGGAACCAATGCCGCCACTTCAGTTATCACCATCGTTACAATCTCAATTGATACAACCACAGTTACAGACGGATCCTCTTGGTATCATATACATAGGAAGTGATAGCAGAGAGCCTGAAATAGGACAAAAAAAGCAAATTTAGGCATGCATGTTTCAGGGCTCAGTAGTGTACTTCATGTTTCTTACAGATAATTCACCTTCAAAATGATGAACTACTTTCTCTTTGGACTATATGGGATTCCTTATTCATTTACATAACAAATTTAAAACCTCTGATAAGCATGACTGGAGAGATTTAATTTTTATAAACAAAAATAGCTACAAAATACAAAGCTTCTGTTGCATGCACTTTATTGCAATCAGTATATCATTCCTGTGGCATTTTCTGTCACATTATATTGTGAATAAATTTTTTTATAGAAATTAAATGATTTAAAACATCTATAAAACATTTAATGCTTTTCAGCCTGCTTTATGGCTGGTTTTGTTATTTGATGTGCTAATTTGGGTAACTTGATTTACATTTTAGCAGTCTGTGTAGCTAACTAAAAGCCCAGTAAATATTTTATAATTTAGCCTACTTCTGCCATGTTTAGGATGCTACTTAAAAGAGAGAAAAAAATACTCAACATATTTCTATACTTTCATCATCTTAGTAAACTTGTGAATGATTTGATGAGGGATAAACATTTCTTGTACACACACACACACACACACACACACACACACACACACACACACACACACACCAAGGACATGCTTGTGGCTAAAGTGAATTGATAATGTTGTGCAAAGGGTATTGTCACCGACTCATTTTTTAATAGTCCATGATAAAATAAACATCTTGTATACTGTTATAACTCTGTAAACAGATGCATGTTCAAAAGATCTATGATGGTCTTGTAATCTTAATATATTTTAAATATCTTAATTTTTTCCCTCATGGGAAATATATTTAGTATAGTGTAGAAAGTAGTCCACGACATTTATATATTAGGTTATATAACTTTTAAGACATAAAACATAAAATTTGTTGTAGAAAATTCTTTAAATCAAACATTTTAACCTAGAAGTTTAATTTAATCTGTTCCTTGGATCTATTTTTATGTGTCCCTTAAAAACATATCCAAAACCATTGATAATAGAGCAATAAAAATACTTTGGGTACTGACAGCCTTTTTGGAGTATATATATATAAGTTGAAAACTTGTATTCATATTCTTTTCTGTGATACGTTGTACTAAAGTCCTGAATTAGTTTTGCCCCATTTTTTTTAACAGAACATTTTCCTTTATGTTGGTACCAGATTTGCCTTAAATGACTGCTTCTTTTGGCATTAAATTTTTTTTTTTTTAGTGAAGATACCACCAGAATACTAAATTACAGATACAAATTTCAGAATAAATTGCATAGGTAAATTCATTAGGCTTTATTCAAAATTTGTTCCTTATTGAACCTTACCCATCCTCCTCTGAAAAGTAAAGAAATAGTTTGCCTTTGGTTGATTTTATTTTGTGTAGTAAAGAGAAAATTATTTGATTCATATTGTAATCTTCATTTATACTACAATTTTAAGGTTCTCTGATGTGTATTACTAAATAATTTTGAGATTCAAGACTCCTAAGAATTCGATTTGCTGCATTTTTACTTAAAAATACTGTCTTTCATTAATAAAAAAAAATACTGTCTTTCCCTCAAAAAAAGAAAATGCGAGGCTCACTAAGTCTTGATTTATAACTTCCAAAACTGACAGGAAATGTTTTCCAGGTACTTAAAAAAATTTTTTTATAAGTACTAGGGAATTTCTCTCAATTAATCGAGGCACCATATGGTCCCAGTTGTGGTTAGTGTGACTTTGTGGTGCCTGGGGATTAACTGGGGGTTCCTGCAGGTTCACTTTGAGCTGTCTTCCTTTTTTTCCTATACAAGCAATACACTTATCTGAGATAAATATGAGTTTCAGAGACAATCTGTTAGCCATCTTCTCAGTTTGCTAACAACTAAACCTTTTTATTTCTTTTCATTGTTTTCTGTACCAACTCAAGTCTCTCAAATATATTTACTGGATTTGGAACCCCAGACAAAATAACCTTGAATTAGTAATACTTCCTTTGATGTTACCATTTCAATCTCCCCCATTTCACTTTCTCCCACATTTTCCAATTATCAGTGACTTTCGTGGGTTGGAAATAGACATGTCCAGCAGCATCATGTTCCTCTGCCTCAGCAACCCATCTCCTCCACACACACACACAGGCACACATACAAACACATTAGGCATTGTCTGTGTGTTGAGCACCAAACACAAATCTTGTCAAGCACTTTTGCACTGCAAAGTAAACCTTCACTTCCCAAGTTTTCCCACAAGTTTCATGGAAATGATCCTGATGATTATTAATTACTCCAGTTCAGATATGTCTAATGGGCCTGATAGAAATGAAATCAGGAAATGCAACTAGAAAACCCAAGTTATGTAGAAAATTTACTATAATTAGGAATGTATTAGTGACCCCAGGCACAGGATGAGACACCCCACGCAAGACACTCTAAGAGGAGATAAAGCAGGAAAAATTCTATAAAGAAGAAAACTGCTAGCTTCCTCACACAAATCCCCAGCCCCACCTTCAGAAGTTCAAAGATCCACATCCACATCTCATGTAAACAACAGCACAACCCTCCAGATTTATACTAATTTCTGAAGCAATGCAAGCCAAGGCACAGAAACGCAGGGGGTATATCAGTCTTTGGACTGAAAATTCTGCAACTCCCTCAGTGGAATGGTCAGACAGAATAATTCCAGTTCTACAGATCCTTGAGAAACTAGAATGTGTGGCTGCTTTTGACACCTCCAAATTTCTACAATACTGACATCCCTGTAAGAGCACATCAATTTAGATCTGAAAATAGCATAGAAGGCATCTAAGCTCAATAAACAAAAAGCAATTACACAAAAAGAGTCAAATAGTAACAAACAGCTCAGTAAACCAAAACATTAACTTTAATGACCCTGATGAGAACTACTATATTAACTGTCACAAACTTTCTTTTACCGAAGTACTTTTTTAAGATTCTCTTAGCAACTTTTTTGTATATAACAACATAAATAATTGTTTATATAAACAATTTTATATAAATATACATAATTTATATAATATAAACTTATATCACTCTGGTGCTGGGATTGGTGTTG
Source organism: Suncus etruscus (assembly GCF_024139225.1). Taxonomy (NCBI): domain Eukaryota; kingdom Metazoa; phylum Chordata; class Mammalia; order Eulipotyphla; family Soricidae; genus Suncus; species Suncus etruscus. The sequence continues at coordinate 30,648,382 of NC_064864.1, forward strand.
GAACATTGGCTGTTCAAAACCACTGTATTAGGAATAACTTTGTGAGCTCTAGTGTTTTAAAAGAGTTCAGAAGAAAAAAAAAAGAGTTCAAAAGAAGATGAAGAAAAGCTGATGAGGGGGCCGGAGAGATAGCTCAGCAGTTGCAAGCAGTTGCAAGCAGCTGATTCAAGACGAATGGTGGTAGAATCCCAGCATCCCATATGTTTCCCCTAGCCTGCCAGGAGCGATTTCTGAGCATAGAGCCAGGAGTAACCCCTGAGCTCTGCCGGGTGTGACGCAAACCCCCCCCCCCCCAAAAAAAAAAGCTGATGAGAGTACTTAGCTTTCTGCTCTTCAAGAAAGTTGAATGCAATCTTTTATTTTTCTACTCTTTTATGTACCAGTTGATAAGGAGTGCCAAAGGCTCTGGTGACAGGAAAACAAGAAAATTTATCCATTAATTTTTTAAAAGATATAATGTTATTTTATTTTCTTAAAAAAATCAATAAACTAATGCTTTGTTTATTCTTAAAAAAAAAAGAAAGTTGAATGCCAGAGAAGTTCTTTCCTTAGTAAAAAAACAGAGACAGAAAAGAGATAAAGAGAAAGACAAGCAGGATAGAGAAAGGGGTGACCCTTTAAGAGCACATGCTCAAGGAACATCAGAGGTTGTAGGCAAATGAACATTGGTCCGAGCAGAGCTTTGGCAGCCACATCGAAGCTGTAAGCAAAGTCTTGACTTTGCAGGGAACTAGGGATACTAGTGGACACAACTACTGAGAGGTGACAGTGCTTTGAGTATGCCTCCTATAGACAATATTGAATGAGGATAGAGAAGAACTCAGCCTGCCTGCCTGTCAGGCGTTATGTGGAGATGAAAGAAGATGCTTGCATGGCCAAAGAGAACCTAAGACACCAAACAACGCTGTCTTTAACAACAAACTGAAACATCTGCTGAACGCTGAAAATTGCTTTTGATGTTCTACCACAGCTTAGAGAATTATAGCTGTGCCCTTACCAAAGTGATTTAAATATAGTCTTATCTAAGTTATTCCTCTCTTAGGGCCAGAGAGATAGCATGGAGGTTAGGTATTTGCCTTCCATGCAGAAGGTCAGTGGTTGGAATCTCGGCATCCTATATCGTCCCCCGAGCCTGCCAGGAGCGATTTCTGAGTGTAGAGCCAGGAGTAACCTCTGAGCGCTGCCAGGTGTGGACCCCCCCCCCAAAAAAAAACAAAAAAAAACAACAAAAAAATAAGTTATTCCTCTCTTTCTGCTCATCCATCTTAGAACCATTCTTCATAGAAATACTCTTAACTGATATAGAAGGGAAAGCAGAGTGAGATTCAACATTTAGTAAAATCTCTGCCTGTGTTCTTAGGAGGAGAAAGTGATGACATGGACCCATCAAAATGGGTTTTGAATCTAAGTAGTCTAATAGAGTAATCAGAGTCTGGCTCACATTACAATATGTTGATTGAGTCTGGGGAACCTAAGAGATCTGCACATGAGTTTAGGGAGGTCTACAGAGGTCTTTATTGAACCTCATGGCTGCATCTGAGCACTAACCTCAGAGACACTGTTGTGAAGAAGCAAGACTTCTCTGAGACGTGCTCTGTGGCCCACTCACTTGAATAGACCCTGTCAAACACTAACAGATGCAACAGTATGTTTAATCCAGATTTAACCTCATGAAAACAGGTGGTTAGTGGCACAGAAGAGCATTTATGTTGAACACTGTAGACAGATAGGGCTTACAAACAGTAAGAAACAGACTAAGCCTACAAGTTCGCTATCCATATTTTTTTGCTTGTTTTTGTTTTTGGGTCACACCCGGCAGCACTCAGTGGCTACCCGTGGCTCTATGCTCAGAAATCACACCCCAACAGGGGACCACGTGGGATGCTGGGATTCGAACCACTGTCCTTCTGTATGCAAGGCAAAATGCCCTATCGCTGTGCTATCCATTTTTTTTTTTTTTACAAACTCTAAACACATGTTTAGCAGCAAAAAAGCATCTACTCCTGTGGATGAGGCCCTGGGGCCACTCACCAATGGACTCAGAACTTGACAATGGGAAGGACCTTGTGAGCTACTGCGCTGCATGTCCTTCTCAGGATTCCTCCAAAGAAGCAGGGGAGAATATGAACATCCCACTGGGTAACGTAGGAAAAAAATTTTTTTAAAAAGAGTTGATATAAAAATTCAGCACAGAAAATCATCTCTTAGATCCCAAGGTGATTCCTGAGTTTCAAGTTCCTTGTTTTGCCAAACCATCCAATGATTCCATTGTATGCACTGGTCATCACAGTCATCTTTTGCAGGAGTGTCACACTTACCAGAGCTGCAAGAACACTCCAGCAGCAAGTAGAGATGCCCATTGTTTCTTTTCTTTAGATCCATCTTAGGAGCTATGTTTTGCATTCTTAATTTTATATGTTCTGCTTCTAGCTGTTTTTGTCTTTCCCTTTCTCTTTGTGTTTTCAATAAATATAATTTATTTAATGAGATATTTCAATTGAAATAGGATTTGGAGGAGGAAGGGATTATCACCAAGGGGACAAAGTCAGAGCTAACAGAGGAGGAAAAACAGAGGTATCCCCTGACAGAGGAGTGGGAAGCCAGGTTCAGGAATTCAGGCAGAGCCCTTATGAAAGATACAGGGAACACAGGACACAAGAACATTGGGTATCACCTGACAGCATCTCCTCTCTGTGGTGTGTTAAGTGGAGGCCCCTAACTTTATGCATACAACCTAATCCTCAGAAGCTATTAATTGGCTTTGCATGATACAAAGAGTGTCTATTACCTCTATGGCTAAAGATGGAATAAAGTCTTTGTGGGGAGTGGAGAAACACTATGAATGAAAAAGAACTTACACCTCATGGTCCCCAAGCACTGCTGGAATGATCCAACACAGAAACAGTGTACCATTGGGTGTATCCCAATTTTTCCCCTTCTGAATAATAAAATTAAATTTTAATAAATGTTAACTAATTCATGGTGAGAATTATAGGCATTAAGAAAGTTTATTAGAAAAATAGGATGCTTGCAATGAAAGGGCCAGGAGAACTTTAAGCCATAGTAAAAGACTCAGAGAAACATTTGGTCTTCTCTTTTCTAGGTTTATATCCCCTTTCCTGATTGTTTGGCCCGTTCCCAGGGGAAGCTGTCTTATACCTAGGAGTCAGGCTCAGGATATATTTTCTTTATTGTTCAGGTGCTCCATCTGTCCTACTGGTAAGTATTTTATTAAGTCAATATAAGTTAGCATCTGGACCTTGTCTCATGGGAACAAGAGATAAACTAAAATGCCCAAGAGGGGCTAATGAATGAGTTTATTGACCTATGTGGTTACTGGGGAGGTTATTATTGGTGTCTCTTTGTGGATCTCATGCTGGCTACCTACACCCTGGCTTTGTGTCCTGCTGAGTAATGGCATTTTTTTTTATTTAAACACCTTGATTACATACATGATTGTGTTTGGGTTTCAGTCATGTAAAGAACACCACCCATCACCAGTGCAACATTCCCATCACCAATGTCCCAAGTCTCCCTCCTCCCCACCCGACCCCCGCCTGTACTCTAAACAGGCTCTCCATTTCCCTCATACATTCTCATTATTAGGACAGTTCAAAATGTAGTTATTTCTCTAACTAAACTCATCACTCTTTGTGGTGAGCTTCCTGAGGTGAGCTGGAACTTCCAGCTCTTTTCTCTTTTGTGTCTGAAAATTATTATTGCAAGAATGTCTTTCATTTTTCTTAAAACCCATAGATGAGTGAGACCATTCTGCGTTTTTCTCTCTCTCTCTGACTTATTTCACTCAGCATAATAGATTCCGTGTACATCCATGTATAGGAAAATTTCATGACTTCATCTCTCCTGACAGCTGCATAATATTCCATTGTGTATATGTACCACAGTTTCTTTAGCCATTCGTCTATTGAAGGGCATCTTGGTTGTTTCCAGAGTCTTGCTATGGTAAATAGTGCTGCAATGAATATAGGTGTAAGGAAGGGGTTTTTGTACTGTATTTTTGTGTTCCTAGGATATATTCCTAGGAGTGGTATAGCTGGATCATATGGGAGCTCGATTTCAAGTTTTTGGAGGAATCTCCATATCGCTTTCCATAAAGGTTGAACTAGATGGCATTCCCACCAGCAGTGGATAAGAGTTCCTTTCTCTCCACATCCCCGCCAACACTGTTTATTCTCATTCTTTGTGATGTGTGCCGAGTAATGGCATTTTTAAAAAATGTTATGGGTGGGGAGTTTGGGCTACCCCTGGGACCACGCAGGGATTATTCTTAGTTCTGTGCTCAGAAACCTGGCAGGTTCAGGGACAATATGGGATGCCTGGATCAAACCTGGACCAACCGTGTGCAAAGCAAACTTCCTACCTGATGTGCTAATGGCATTTTATAATGATGTCACACCTTAACCTTTAAATGGAGGCTTAATTATCCCATACTGAGACTAAAAGACCATGAACTAAGTGCACAATGTCCTGTAATTTCAGGGCCACAGGAAATTGACTAGACTAGGTTATTATTCTTATGGCTTGCCTACCTGGTTAAATGATTAGCTATAAACAACAGATTCAAAAGTTCTTCCTCTTCATTTGTGAATAGCATTTATTTCTAGAACCTATGTAGCCCCTGCACTCCTCTGCTCCTTCTCTGGACAGGCTCTTATCCCAAATTATTTTAACTGTTAAAAACTTAAGTTTCTCACACAATTGTATGGAAAATGTTTAGTATAGGGAAGAGAAAGAACAATTATGTGCCTCTGAGAGATGTGTTGTGGAGAAATCATATTGATAATTTTCCAGAACCTTGGTCACAATTCAGAACCCCTGACACCCTCAGTACTGATTCTTTCTCAGTGGTCCAACCCAGGTCAGGCTCACTGCCTTGCACACAGTATCCCCAAAGGCACGAGAGAAATCAGGAGTCAGTCGAAAGTTGGCCTTTCTGAGATGTGGGCCTGAGATAAACAGAACCTTCTTTGCCTAAGCTTCTAAGCTTATTACATAATTCTAATAAAATAAATGCTACATATATTTATTCATAAAATAAAGAAATAACAAAGGAACATTTAAAGATAATATTATCATTAACTGTATACAAGGCTAAAAGAAAAGATGAAAGATATCCCTCAGGAGCATGAAAAAACGTTTAACAAAACACTAGTAAATTGAATCCAGAACCAGATAAAGGATAAAAATAAAATCCTGGTCAAAGAAGATTTATCTGCCAAATCAAGCCTGGTTAAAAACTTAGAAAACTAATTAGTGTAAACAGCCATAGCAATGTAATAAGGAAAAACAATTAAGATAGTCTTAGTAGATGCATCTAACAATATTTAACATCTGTTAATAATTTTAAAGCTATCAAAATACCAAAAACAAAAGAGAATTTTATTTAATGAATACAGATCTCCCACAAAAGCAAAGCAGAATGATAACAAATATAGCTAACATTACATTTAATAGTGAATAAATACTGAATAGTTTTCTTCTAAAATAAGAATCAAGGCAATGGAGGATGGGAAGCTCAAATGAATATTGTAAGGCAAGAGTAAGAAATGCAATCTGGATTCAGAGTGCTTGCCTTGCATGTGGCTAACCAGAGTTCAATCCCTGGCACCTCTTATATAGTGCCCAAACCTGCCAGCTTGATGACAGAGCACAGACAGGAGTATATCCTGAGCACTTCTGGATGTGGCCCCCAAACTAAAGAAAAATTAAAAATAATAGTCTGTAGCTAAGAAAGAAAATATTTCAACAAAATATTTTTTTAGAAAACCTTGAAGATTCTATAAAAATATTAGGGTTAATAATCAGTTTAACATGGTCACAGAATCTATACTATATAAGAAATGACTACAAGCTAATTTTGGGAGGTGTTTGCTATTCTTTTACAGTCACATGTTTGTTTTATCATTTTTATTGTGACTAATGTGAATTACAACCTTTCACCTTCTATTTAAAGTACACAGTGACAGTGAAATAGGGCCATTCCCACCACCAATGTGTCCTTCCTCCACCCCTGTTCCCAGCATGCATCTGTTATCTCCCCCCTTTTCCCTCTGGATTGCTAGTGTAACAGGTCCCCTTTGTGTATAGCTTGTTGTAGAGTGGGAATCTTGATTTTATTGTTGTTGACTTTGGTTATGACATTTAGGTCTGATTATTTTTTATTTCCACTTAAATTTCAAGCCATTATTTGCTCCTGCTATCATCCACTGTTCCTCCCTTCAATTTATGAGGAAGAAAAAGATAATTTAAGTTCTGTGATTCTGTTGGAAAAAAAAACAACAAAAAATCAGCAACAGCAAAAAACTAGGGCAATAAGAAAAATACAATAAAACAACAATAAGAAAGTGAAAAAGAAAATAAAAAAGAAAGAGAAAAATGGGGGAGAGCTAGTGTGGCAAGGTTTGTTTTTTTTGTTGTTGTTGTTGTTTGTGTAGGCACAGTAAGTATTGGTGATATTAGAAAGAGAATTTCCTTGGCCTAAGAGATACAGCGTTTCTCCATTCATGAAGCATACTGTCATGGGAACAACTACAGACTCTGAACATGCACAGTATTGAACACCAAGGTCTTTTTATGGTAGGACAGGAAACGTTTTGCTCAATTGTGGCTGGCAAAGTCAGTTCTCTGTAATTAGAGATCTTGGTATTTGTACAAGTTATAGGATGAAGTCTATGATAGAGTATTCCTTTATGGGTTCTAGAAGTTCTGCTCCATCACAATTGTACAAGCTAAATTTTTTTTTTTGGGGGGGAGCTGGTGACGCTCAAGAGTTACTCCTAGCTATGCACTCAGAAATCACTCCTGGCTTGGGTGATCATATGGGATGCCAGCAGATTGAACCACAGTCCATCCTAGGCTAGCACAGGCAAGGCAGATGCCTTACCGCTCTGCGCCATCACTCTGACTCCAACAAGCTAAATTTTAAAGAAAAATTATTTATAATTGTAGCCCAAAATAATGAGAAATAGTTCTACATACAAAATATTTACACAATTCATATTCTGAAAGCATAAGGTACTGATAAACTAAATGCCCAAAGACTTAAAAAATCAACAGAAACCCTGGCAGAAGCTGCAAAACAGAGATAACCTGGAATGCCTAAGCAGGGTGGGGTCTGCTCACCGCCGCAATTGTAAGGGGCCTTAGCCTAATCATCACTGCAACTTTGAGACCAACCTCAGCACAGAAGCCCCGGCAACAGATGCAAGATGGGGGTGACCTGGAACTCCCACGCAGCATAGGGCCAGAGGAGTGTGGTTGCTCTTCATTGCTTTGTAGCTGTGCACATCTTCTAGCAAATGAACTCCACCATAATACATAGAAAAAAACTGCACCACAATTATGACAATGGGAAAAAAACACAAGCCAACACAAGGCATAGAAAATGAAGACAGCAACTCTGATGACCCGAAAAGTTTCAACCACATAGTTAGCTTCTCAGATATGGAGTACAGAGAAGAAATATGTAGGATGCTCAAAGAATTCAAAGAAAGCATAGATTAAGCTGAACAGAACACAAAGACAGAAATTAGAAAAGTCCAAACTGAAATAACAGGACTGAAAAACTCAGCAGATGAAACGAAAACCTCAATGGAAAGCCTCTCCAACAGAGTAACAGAACCTGAGAACAGAATCAGTGAACTAGAAGATTAGATCCAGAACAACTCCATACAGCAGAAGAAATGGGAAAAGAACATTAAAGTAAATGATCAAACAATGGAAAAAATACTCAAGGAATATGAACAGATGAAAATTGAAGTCTTTGATAAATTTAACAGAAACAAGATAAGAATCATTGGAGTCTCAGAGATACAGGAAGAAAATCCCCAAGAAGAATCAATAGTTAAGGACATTATTACAGAGAAACTTCAGAGCTAAAACAGCTTGTAATCAAATCCTGCATGCTCGAAGAGTACCACCTAAGAGAGACCCAAAGAAAAGCAATTCAAGACACATCCTAGTCACAATGATGAAACCCACAGATGGGGTAGAATACTGAAAGCAGCAAGAAAAAAAAAGAGAAATTACATTCAAAGGAGGGTCCTTAAGATTTACAACATAAGTGTCACAGGAAACCCTCAAGGCCAGAGGTAGTGGTGGGATATAGCTACAAAACTCAATGAAATGAATGCTTCACCTAGAATACTGTACCCTGCCAGACTAACTTTCAGGTTTGAAGGAAGTATACATAGCTTCATGGATAAACAACAGCTCAAAAACTTTACAGACTCAAAACCAGCCTTAAAAAAAACTGAAAGGTCTACTTTAAAACAAGACGACCACAGACAGACTTCTACATAGAGATGACTATAAATTCCATCACAATTATCTTCCTCAAAATCAATGAACTAAATGCATCAGTTGAGAGACACAAAGTGGAAAAATGGATCAAAAGCTGAATCCAACATTTTGTTGCCTATAAGAAACACATCTGAATAGTCAGAACAAACATATACTCAAAATCAAAGGTTTAAGGAAAATCACCCAAAGAAACAGCACTCTTAAAAAACGGGAGTGGCCATATTAATATCAGATGACACAAACTTTAGAACTCAGAAAAGTTATGATGGACAAAGATGGACATTTAGTACTAATCAAAGCATATGTACAACAGGAAGAAATCATACTGCTAAACATATATGCACTCAGTGAGGGACCAGCAAAGTATTTAATACAATTGTTGACAAGTCTGAAAGGAGATATTAATAGCAACACTTCCCTGTAACCCCTTGATAGGTCAACCAGGCTGAAACCTAACAAGAATATAAAAGCTCTGAAAAGATAAATAAAAGACAGAAAACTAGTATATATATGTATATATATGTGTGTATATATGTATATATATGTGTGTGTATGTATATATATATATATATATATATATATATAACTCCATCCCCAGAAAACTGGATGCACATTCTTCTCCAATGCACATGGATTATTCTCCAGGATGGACCACATGCTGGTCAATAAAACCTATCTCCATAAAGTCAAGAGGATATAAATTGTACAGACTACCTTCTTGATCACAAGGCACTGAAATTAAAGTGAACTACAAAAAGACACAAAAGACAAACTTTAACAACTGGAAATAAAACAGTTCACTACTGAACAACCAGTGGGTCAAAGATGATAATATAGAGTAAATCAAAAGATTCCTGGAAACATATGACAATGAAGACACAAATTATCAGAATTTATGAGACAGAGCAAAAGTGATAGTAAGAGGAAAAGTTATAGCTTTGCAAGCACTTATCAGAAAGGAAGAAAGGGCCTATATAAAAAGCTTAATAAACCAGCTTTTAAAAATGAAAAACATGATCAACAAAAGGAATCAAAATTGGTAGGGAGAAGGAAATAAAGGTTAGAGCAGAAATCAATGAAGTTGAAGTAAAAAAGTCCAAAAGATCAATGAAAGCAATAATTATAATTATTGATAAACCACTAGCAATTGATAAATTGATAAACCACTAGCAAAACTCACAAAGAAATGAAAAGAAAAACTTAATAAACCGGTTTATAAATGAAAATGGGAAGATTACTACATATACTGCAGAGATTCAAAGGGTAATTAGAGACTACTTTGAGAAACACTATGCCACAAAACATGAGAATCTGAAAGAAATGGGTAAATTCTTGGACTCATAACATTCCACGGTCTGAACATCAATTTCCCCTGTGGCAAGGCAGAACTAGCTCTGAATTTTAACTGGCACTCCAGAGATCCCAGCAGGGTGAAAAGCTTGACTTCTGGCCCTCCCTTCTGCTTTAGTTCTCTTTATTTTTTCGTCTTCATCCCAGGAGCAGAGAAACTCCAGATCCTGATCTAGGACAATTTTCAAGTGCTTCTATTATTTGATGCTACTGCTCATAGCTTCTTATCTCCAAGTAAGACGGGATTCCAGCTGAGAGAGAGGTACGCAGTGACACCATACTGCAAAAAAAGATCTTCCTTTAGAACTAAATTATGACCAACCCACTTCTGGCACTACTACTGTAAGGTGTCAAATCTGGGCTGAAGTAAATGTGTGAAGTGCTTATTTGGTTGTAGATGAAGCTACTGATGAGGAAGTTGGAAGTGGTCATCCTAACAAACATACACAAGAATAAGCAGATATTCCAAACTCTTAGGAGAGGTCCCTGATAGTTTTACTGGACTATCCTGCTTAAACTGCCCCAAATGAGGTACCCAGAAAACAGGAAGTAATAGATCATCTTTCAAATATCTCTGCCCTCTCTCCCACTCCAAGTATTCTGTCTCCTGACAGGTGAAGGGAAAGTGGATAAGGCCACTGTGAATGCCCAGGGCTATCTCCTACCCATGGTCAGGGCTAAATCAATTCTTGGTGAAGATCTGCAGGCCAAGGTAGGTGGTCTGAATCAGGGAGGCATAGAAATGGCAGTTTCTAGAGCTGGAGAGAGAAACAAAAGCATGTGAAGCTGGCGTTAGGGAGTTTGGCTGTGTCCACCTATAGCCATCAGATGTTATGCTGATGGAAATCAATAAATACTTTAAAATAGAATAATGACATTATAAAATAGAATAATGACATTATGGGGCCTGTGCTGTGGCGCTAGAGGTAAGGTGCCTCCCTTGCCTGTGCTAGCCTAGGACGGATCACGGTTCGATCCCCCGGTGTCCCATATGGTCCCCCAAGCCAGGAGCGATTTCTGAGCACATAGCCAGGAGTAACCCCTGAGCGTCACCAGGTGTGGCCCAAAAACCAAAAAAAAAGAAAAAAAAAAGAATAATGACATTACATTTTCTAAGATACCACTGTATCTTTATTAGTTGTCCATAAAACACATAACATACACAATCTATAGTATAGAAAGAATAATTTACAAAAATATAAAAATCTTGGTTATTTTTTTAGTATCCCAACATGTTATTTCAATACGCATATTTAAGCAACTTACACTTCATCAACATTATTATTTCTGTGAATGGTTTCAACACATATTTCTGTGAATGGCTTCAACAAATTTATTGCTTCTGAATAAAATATATATTAAGAAAAGAAACCATCATTGTTATAAGTGCATAATGTACATATAAAAGCTTTTTCTACAGTGGTTTAAAGAGAAAATCTGTGTATATATGTATACACACACACTCACACACACACACATATAGTGAAGTCTTGGGTTCCAGTTTCAATATGAATCCAAATTGCTTTAAACCAATTATTTAAACAACTTCTTTCCACATAAAGGGATTATTGCCCTAAGCCTTCTCTGAGGTGATAAATTGATGATAGTAGTGGTCAGCCAAGGCTGATTCCAGATTCCTTCAGAGTGTTAAGATTCATATCAGCATTTAGGGAGTTATGATGTAACAACAGAAGTCCACAGTACAATGTTCTAGAGAAAAGATCTTTGTGTAGCCCAGAAAGGTGATGTGTAGTTTCTGTTCTGTTTTTCAGGTCTACCCTTCATCAAGCCGCCATTGCAGAAGGGCCTCGTGGGTGCTGAATTCTCGGGCAAAGGCTGGGTAAGAGACTTCCTGTGACCCCAGAGTGGCTCTTCTTACCGACAGGCACATGTTTCCACTGACATGTTGGGATACACTTTGAGGACCACATTCCGGTTCTCATCCAGGAAGAGGACCCCAAGGGAGTTCATCTTGTCAGGAACACAGCAAGGCTCTGGGATGCCAGGGACAATACCCACAGCCCTGACGATGCTCTGGATGGTAGCATGGTTAGACGGGTGGACAATCTGTAAGGCAGGAAAGGGGTCTGGTTATCTGGGCATCCTGTCACCCCCAATACACACAAACATATGTTACACATTTGTATACCATACAAATACCATACACCAACACCACCACAGCATCTGTGTATCCATGGGAGGCCATAGGAAAGCCGTCAACCTTGACGAATAGAGGGTATCCTCTATTTGTTTCCTTGGAAGTCTGCCACAGTCCCTGGAAGTCCCTGGAAGAACTCAAGCTCTCCGTTTGTTGGGACAAGTCCTAGCTACTACACAGCACTGGCCACTGGAGGGCACCAGCGCGTCACACATCCCAGAGGCAAGCCTGGAACTGGGACAGGGATCTGTCCAGACTCCAGAACAAAGCCAGAGAGAAGCTCAGCTGGTTGCATTGAGCCACAGCTGTCCAGGGTTTACCATCTGAGAAGCAGAAGCATGCTTTCTGGGTGGCAGGCTCTTAGCACTGTAATGATGGTCAGTGGGTGGGGTTCTACACATTTCCAGTCAGTTTGACTTGGGAGTCTCAGATGCCATTTCACAAGCAATCATTCTTTTTTTGTCATATCAGATTTTTTTGGTGGGGAGTTTAACCTTCATTTTATTGGGGGAAGAAACTAAAGCTTAAAGTGGTTTAAAGTAACTTGACCAAGACTGTCTAGTTAGATAGCAGCTTGACTTGGAAGCCAGGCTCCCTGGGAGAACACAATTTCTCTCAAACAGCTTCTCAGAAGGTTTGAGTGCTGAGTTCCCATCAGCATTTCCCATGTGATGAACAGGATTTACCTTTGGTCAGAGTTGTACTTACAGCATAAAGATGAGGAAAGCCCCTCATTTGCAAAGCAGTCAGGTAGACAGCAAATCTGGCAAGTGCTAGGTCAGCCAGCTGAATTGAAGCCTGGGTTTTCTGGGTTTTCCAGAAGATACAGTCTCTGTGCCTGACACCTCCCTTCCTTTTCTTAATGCATGCATGGCGTTAGAAGACCCTGAATTCCCAAATAGGTTAATGTTGTTTCATTCCTGGGGTTGGGAGTTACTGGCTGGCTAACATTTGAAGTGAATTTATGCACTAATTTCCATTCTTAGAGAGGAAGGCATAATCCGGAACTCAGCAGAATTGCTGAGTAGAGTGGAATGTGCTATTTGCCTGGGGGCCCACATCAACTAGCAGCCAGCCGCCACAGGGCAGAAGGGACCAAGTCATCTTCCAGCCCAGAGGGAAGGTGTGAACAGAAACCCCAGTATCAGCACAATTAACGAAACACTCAAGTTGTGTGTCCTGACAGCTGTGGCACCATAAGTACCCTCAGCCTTTGAGTGAGGGGGGAGGAAAGAAGAAAGAGGTAATACCATATTGGGAAGCCATGAATTCAATATTTGTTCTAGTAACAGAAGCAAGTTCACAATAACAGAAGAAACAAGAGTTTCCTGGTAGGAGGAGGGGACTTGGGAGAACTTGTCTTGTTCCAGAGGATAATGTCTTTTTGACCTCTCTACAAATTTGTTATGTGGATTTTCCTTTCAAAAAGAAGACATGTTCTACTTTAAAGTTCAACAAACTCATGGTGGTCAAAAATGCAATGAAATCACATCAATCCCCCAGGCTGCAAGGTTGAGGAGCTCAGTGTCCCATCCCACTGCTGCCCACCCAGATGGAAGGTATCAAGAGACCTATCTTACAGGGACAAGACCAACAAACACGAAGCAAGTCCCCAGGACTCGGACTCATTGCTTAAATACCTTGGGCATGGGGAACTCGCAGGCTCCGGCGCAGTAGTAGGCATCAAAGGATTTGGGCGAGATGATCCACTCATTCCACCCAATGTCTGTAAAGTCCACCTTCAGATACCGCCTCGAGCAGACCCGTGGCTCATTCCACTGCTTCTTCCGGGCCTTCTGCATGGTTTTCTCATCAAAGTCTAGTACTGGTGTGGAAGCCAAAAACTGCTCCTGACCCTTCTTTCTGCGGTCCTTACGGCCAGGCCGGGACTTCAGTGCTCGGAATGGGCTGGGCCAGAGTTCATGTTTGTGGTACTGCTGGGGATGGGGCTCATGGGCTGGTTTCTCATCCAACCCTGGCAGTTCATTGTTCTGAATGGGCCCATTAGCCTCTGTAGCTCGGCGCACTCGGGGGTCTATCGAGCTGTTAGGGGCTGCACTAGACTCTGGATCTCCAGTCTGGAAGGGGTCGTATCTCTGTAGTGTCACTGCCACACTATTGGGCTCTGAGATGGCCAAGTCATTGGCATAGATGAGGATGTAGGGTGCAAGAAGACTGGTCCTAGGTAACCCCAGGCTTTTCTCTCCAGAATCCAGGTGAGCAGAGAGGAGCAGCTCACCATCTTGGCGGGCAGCCTTTACAATGGTGGAGATGTCCTTGGCCTGCCACAGGCCCTGCAGTGGAGGTACCAGAGCTATGGCCCCCCGAAGTAGCCCCTGTGAGGCTGTGTTCTGAGAGAGGCTGTGGAAGAGCAGGTGTTGGCGTAAGTGCGAGCCAGGGGGATGCAGGCGACAGGATGCATTCTTGGCCCGCTGTTTGCAGGTTGCTTCACGTGCCTGGGGCCACTTGGGGTCTGAGTAGAAGTGGAATGTGGCTGTGAGGATCATTTCTGAGTCCTGTATAGAAGTCAAGTTGAAGAAATACACAGCTTTCTGGTTGACCACTTCTGTGAGGAAAGGATAGATCACAATCAGTTGGGGTCTCTTCTAAATGGGTCTCAAGGCTCAAAGATTCCCCTTCTAGAGCTGGGATGAAGGAAGGAAGCCCATTCACCAAGCATTTACAGGTTGCCCCATTTTCCAGACTTAGGTAATTCTCACATTAAATTGAAGAATTGGGTTAAAGAGGCTGGAAATTGTCAATCCCTCCAATGACACCCCTAAAAAACAAATCTAAACAACAACAACAACAACAACAACATCAACAACAAAAATCACTACACCAAAAAAAAAAAAAAAAAGAACTGTATAGGTACTCAGACCTCAGGCACCTAAAGCTCCTATTCACTCACTATACACACTGCAGCATCTCTCAGGTAGTAAACACCCAATGGTGTTCATTTTCTTTAAGAATTTGGGAGCAAGTATTTCAATGGCTTTAGTGGGGTCCAAATTTTGCTGAGAGCAAAGTACTCCTATATCTGCACTGTATTTCTACTCATTTTAGAATGCAGCTTGTTTTGGGGCTCCATCCAGTGCTGTTCATGTTCAACTGTAGTTGGCTTGGTGGGTGGAATTCATTCTTAGCAGTGCTTTGGGACCAAGTAGTATTTGGAACTGAACCCAGGTCTCCTGCCTGCAAAGCATATACTCCAACTTATACTGAACGCTCTCCAGACTTGCTGTGATTTCTATTCTCCAGGCACCTGATGGTCACTTCTCTTAAAGGAGATACCATTTGGCTATATATTTCTATTCACTCAAGTGAAGGTTTTTCCATACAAGAGTTATATCAAAATTGCACTCAACCAAAGCCTGGTGGTTTTCCTGAAGCAGAAACCAACTTCAAGGGCCATATTCTTCAGACATCACATTTACAGTTCTGTCTCTGTAGCCCTGCAGTGGTTACTCCCACTTCCTTCTCACCTGATCTACCAGATGGGCCCTGGGCACCAGAATGATTATCTTAGTCTGTATCCCAGGATGGCTGCCTAGTTCCAGGCAGCAAGACTCCTGTGAATGGACAAGTGTATTTCAAGGTTTATCCATCATTTCTGAGTAGCCCATGATGGGGATGTTGCAGAATAGTAGGAAACCAGAGCTATTCTGGGTCCTGTTGCTAGTGGCCTTCTGTGGGGGTGACATAGGGAAAAGAGCAGAGTTCCCAGGGTGCAGGGTTTGTTTCTGGAGGTAGCGGTAGAGTAGATCCAGGACTTTCCAGATGCCTACATGCAGCTACTGTGAGGCTAACACCTGCATTCTCAGGATCATCTAGGTGTCAAAAATTTGACACGAGTCCACTAACTCCAACATATAGGCAATCAAGTCACTAAAGTTTGCACCAGTCCTTAGAACAAACCCACAAGACCCACAAATCCACAAGGTATTGAAACCCCTGAAGGTATCAGTGAGCCCCATCCCCATGTCCAGCCCCAACATGCACACTCACAACATTATGGAACCATCTTGAGATGCATTCAAATTTGGTTTCCACAAAAACTGTGGTCACAAGTGTGACTAGAATCTTTTGAGACTTCCCTGATCACAGTCCTCATTCCTCAGAGAAGTGACTCAGAGTCTGGAATCAGATCAGTACCTTTGGAGTCTAGCTTTCTGTAATTTAGGTAAGCAGGGCTGAGGGGTGAAGGTAAGAAAGAAGATGAGGGATGCTTATGTATCTGCAGAGTCTGTAAGTTGGCTAAAAGTTCACCAAAAATTTAAGCCCCACAACCATCCTCCAAGCTTGGTAGGACCCTCTGCTTCAAGGGTTCCACAGGCCTGCAGAATGTTTTGGATTTCATTTTCCTTATCTGGTTCAGAGAGACAAGAGAATTTCTAGCCCATTTGACTCCCTGTAGATTTAAATCATTAGCACATGGAATATGTCGGGCACAAAAGTACCCTCAAATGTCTCCTTTCTACCTTCTTCTAGAGGACCAAAGTTGGTAGAACCCAATCCCCATCCTCAACTAGGACTCACACATTCGTTCATTTAAACCTCTAAGCTGTGACCCAGATAATGCGGCTGATGTGTGTGTGTTTTGTAAATTCATTCTGCCAACAGATTCTTTGATAAGAAGCACTGAGCATATTTATGACTCCTTCCAGAGATTTGAATCCTTGCAGCAGGTTTTATGTAGCTTGGAAACCCACATCCACTGGCTAGAAGAAAAAACTGGGGAAGCAGAGAAGGCTACCCAGAGAGAAGCTTAACAAATCTCCTTTAAGGTATGAAGTAAAAAATGAGAGGTGTTATAAAGGAGAAGTGTAGTCAACACAAGATAGCAACTTTTGTCCAAGAAAGGGGCTGGAAGAATGGGAAGAAATGCCTCAACGGGCTTGCCTGCAGATTGTCCCTGCACAAGGCAGAGGAGGAGAGAATAAAAGATGTTGCCCCATACATAGGACAGGGAAGCCATGTTATATACTCAGAGCATTATACTTAACTCCTAGGTCAGGAGGCTGTTTTTCCTTGGTCTTGAATGCCTTTGGCTACTGGGATGGTTCATTCCTTACTAGGCAGCTGTTACATGAAGGTGTTCCCTGCTGGGATTGAAATGAGCTGCCCTGACCTGGGCTGGCTCTGCTCTCTCTTCCTGAATATGTGTTCTTCCAGAGCTCCAGTCTGGGGCCTGAAGCCATATTCACACACACAATGATCCTCCCTCCCTCCTTTCTACACTCCCCTTACAAAATTCCCACCCTCCTCCACTATCTAAGGTCTCCTGCTTCTCTTCGCCTAGTAAATATTTAAGAAGTTCCTACTCTGGATCAGTATTGGGCTGATCAGGGCTTTCAGGAAGTGGACACAGAGACATGTCTAGTGAGGAAGCATATGCTCATGCAGTCCTCTGAGTTTCTCAGAATGAAACTGTCCAAGTAAGCCCTGCTGTGTTCTGGGAATAAGCCATCCCAGGTCTTCACTGCCTGTGCATAAAATTCTACTCCTAAGGCCAGACTGGACCAGGCCTGCCTATCTCTCCGATCTCGCTGCCCCAGAACCCCAGCCTACCTGTAGTTCCCAGGAAATGTCTATCTCAAGGCTAGTTCTAAATTTCACCTTCTGCTCTCATTATTCTTCTTCAGGGTCTATGGCTAGAAGAGCAGCCCTGTTGATCCCCTGCTTCATTTGTCATCATGTCACTTCCTGATATCCTGATCTATAGTCCCTTCTTGTTTAACTTTCTTGTGTCCTGCCTCCCAAGAACACATACAAGAGAATGTGTAGTTTGTGTCCTTTTTGTACACAGCTTTATCCTGCATCCTTGTGGGAATTCTGTGAGTGGCACTAGCCACTCAGAAAGAAGTGATGGGTGGCAGAGGTCTTGGTCACTTTAGGTTATAACTGGCAGGTTGATCAAAGAGATTCTGAAAGTAGTCCAGAGAGCCTTGTTCTTTGGAAGATGCAACTACCATGCAAATTGGAAACCGACTAGCAGGATCTTTATCAGTTACTTTCCCTTGAGTCTCAATTTTTATCATCTTTAAAATAGGATTTACATTATTTACTAGTTGTGGAGCTCCAGGCTGCAAGCTTCAAGCATGCATACATATTTGACTTTTTAGTTTCATCATAATGACAGCAGGAATGAATGATCTATCTATATATGAACCTAAAGATGGAACTACAGAGAAGCTTTGATCTTGCTGAACCAGCGTGATATACACAGAGGGCTGACTGATCCTAAGCTTGTCACCTTATGTATAATCATGACCTGCCTGATAGTAAATTCACCAAGGATTTTACATAGCAAATTGCAAGTCATTATTAAATTTGCATGTTTTTAAAATTCTGGCTATCTGAGGAAAAAATACCCTTCCTTATTTAGATCAGTGAATCTCTCTTTTTTTTCTTTTTTGGTTTTTGGGCCACACCCGGCAGTGCTCAGGGGTTACTCCTGGCTGTCTGCTCAGAAATAGCTCCTGGCAGGCACGGGGGGACCATATGGGACACCGGGATTCGAACCAACAACCTTAGGTCCTGGATCGGCTGCTTGCAAGGCAAACGCCACTGTGCTATCTCTCCGGGCCCCAGTGAATCTCTTTTTATGGATCTTTGAAATCTCAGAACTATATGCAGATAATTTTTCAGTGCATTCAGCCTCCTTTCTGAGGACAGTAGAGATACAGGAAGAAAGGAAACCTTCTATCCCAAAGGTCCCAACATAACCTGTTGGTCAACCATCAATCTCACTAGAACTGCAGACACATCTGTCCATAAACAGAATTCAGGTCACCTGGAGATTTGTCCCTTGAAAGATCTTCTCTTGAAGAGCTCAGAGGGTAATCAGAAAGAGAATATTGGACTGAGATTCAAACATAAACACATGCTGGAAGCGAGTGCTGGACATCCAGTGATGCTACAGAGACAAGAACCGGCACATAATGGTGTTCATGTTCATGTAGCCTCCCAACGTCAACTGATGAACCGTAAGCTAGTTATGGAATTTCTCGGTGCCTCTGATTCCTTTGCTATAAACCAGAGAGAAAATTTTAAGATTGCAAGCTCACTTTCAAAGATGATACACAGTGCCTGGCACTCAGCATAGTTCAGGTCACATTGTTAGAGTGACATCACTAGCTACTATTTCTGTCAGAGTCACTCTCTTGCTTTCTGTCTTTGCACCCAATGGGAGGACACCTCCTCAATTTATTAGGTGCTTGAGGATTATCACCACCTCTATTCTTTCTTACCTCTAACCAGCACCTGTTACTAAGGACTGCAGTCTATTTATCCACAACCTTCCTGAAATTTTCATCCTTCTTTTGTGTCCACAGAGGTCCCACAGCCTGGGCTCTATCTAGTCATTCTTAGGTTCACATTGAAACATCAAAACACTTTCCTATGACTGTTGAAAGGTCAATGTTCTTTCTAGATAAAAACCCTTAATAAATCACTAGAAAAAGACAATATGAAAGGGAAAATTTCAGACTATGTCAAGTTAATGAGGTTAAAACAAAAACAGTGCAGGATTGGAAAAGAAATATAACTTCAAATGAGGAAAAATAAGTTTTACTCATACGTTGAAAATATGCTCCTATCAGGGTACAAACTAGAACTCCAAATATCTATTAGGTATATCTGTACATAAATATATGTGAAATATATTTATAATATTAGCTATATATACTATACTATATAACAATATATTATCTTTGGTTAGGTGTAAGTAGGAATAACAACTTTGCTTTAATTTTCTATGATTCATGGGATTTTCCAAGTTACCGTAAGTGTATCTTTATTTATAATCTCCCTTCTTCTCCTCTCCTTCTTTATTCTTCCTCCTTTACCCCTTCCATTCATTCCAATATATTCTTCTTCCCCTTACTTTGTAAACTACATTGCACCACTGCTACAGGCAAACTCACAATAGTCAAGGCTCTTAATATACTGACTGTGAACCTATTTGTGCCTCTACCAATCATTTCTATCTCTTGCCTCTTTCTTGCATTATTTCCTCCTTAGAACCATTTAAGCCACAGTTCCTAGCACCCAGAGAATTTCTTTCCTTTTACATGTGGCTAAATAACAACTGCTCTTCAGAGCCTGCCTGAGGCCTATTCTGCCAAGGCTTCATGGTCCTTCCCCTGCTGCATCAGTGCTAACCCACCCGGCTCGGGCAAAACACTCCAGGGCTTTGTCACTCCACCTGTCCCATTGTCCATCATCATCTGTTTACTTCTACAGTCCTTACCAGCTCATGAGCTTTACTAGACTGGGTCAATAGTCTATGCATTATTATGTCACCTACCTATTAATATACCTTAGGGAAATGAAGTGAATGTGACCCAAGGCATTTTTTAGCAGATGGATATGCATTTTTATTTTCATTTTAGAGATAAAAATGTCAAGCTTGGAGAGGTTAAATAAATTGTCTAAAATTGCACAGGGGGATGGAAAGACTTGGATTTAAACACAGATTCTTGTGATTGGATAACCCTTCAGATCTGACTTAGTGACAGAAACTATTTAAGCAATAGGACATGACACTAGAAGCAGTCAGAAGGAAGAAGAAACTGGCTCAATAATAGGTGATGCTAATGAATTGATGCTTCCACATGCCCAGTACTGTTTTTAGGGAGAACATGTATTAGATTATTTAATACAGCTCAAGCTTTTGCTCAAGACAGAGAAAGCCTTTGGGTCTTTCTAATTAAACTTGCAGCCTATACTAGGATCATGAACTATGCTGCATAGAGGCAGGCGAAGACCACTGAAGTCTGGGCTATGGTGCATGATGCCTTCTTTGTGCAGGAAGAGATGTTGTAATACAGAGCACTAGAGGCCACTATCATAAAACACACAATGAGCCAGGACCACAGTTGAAGCCTTTGACTCTGTGCCTCATGCAGAAGCCAGATGATTCCTGCCCACGTTCAAATCTCCTCACCCCTGGATCTGAGTGAAATCTGAGTCACATTTGAGGGCTAGTAAACACTGGGTGTGTGAACCCCTTAAAGCAATCAAGGGAGAGAATTAGAAGTAAATTCTTAAGGACTGGAGCAATAGTATAGATGGTAGGGTGTTTGCCTTGCTGGTTTGATCTATATGGTTCCCCAGGCCCAACTGAACTGATCACTGAGAAAAGCTGTATGGATCCCAAAACAAAACCAAAAAAATAAATCTTCATAAGACTACTTAGTGCTCAGCACAAGACCCACTTCCCAGAACACATCCAAGATCAGAGAGGTAAAGTAGTGCATGCCTTCAGATATAGTCTACAATGGGTGGAGTTGGGACTATTTCCAATAGCTATCAAAAGGGTCAGAGAAGGGGAACTGAATTTGTGCCAGTGCAGTATAGATTGTATCATTTTGAAAAAAAATCAGAGCTGTTTACTCTCTCTCCTAAATCTCGAGTTCAGTTCAGATGGAAGAGGAAAGAGGGAACCCAAAGCAAGGGCAGCATTAGGCTGGCCCATGAGAGGAAGCGCACCAATGCTTCGACCTCCAACAACCACATCAGTTTCCTTACCTGGGGAAGAAGATCAGATCTTACATGTGTTACTTCCTCTTCTCTTTATTGCAAACCACTGGGAAGAGACCTATAAGCCTTGACTATTGTGTAGAGGAGCATACTCATCTATATAGGTTCACAGAACTTTAGAGATCAGCCTAAGATAAACATGCTGGATAATTCTTCATTGGCTGACTTTACTAAAGATTTCCAGAAATGGGCTCTGGAGGACAAATCAAAGATGTCAAGCACCATGTAGTTAGATCTGGTTGGACCAAGAAGAGTGTTCTAGTGAGCCTGCTCAATAGACAATAGGAGATTAGGGTTGTATATTTGTGTGTGTGTGTGTGTGTGTGTGTGTATGTGTGTGCATGCGTATGTGTGTGTGACATACTTCTCAGTAAACAGTTATGTAGAGGTCAAGTTTTTCATGCCTGCTTCTGAGGCCATGGATGTTACTTAACAATAAAAAGCCAGTTGTGAGCAGGTGACAATCCCAGGTTGTCTGGCTTATGTTGGGCTTGTTTCTCTTCACATCTGGATGAAGCTCGAGGGCTTCAGGGGGTCTCCACCCACATTCTCAGCATGACATTCTGGGACTATGAGTAGTCTCCATGACAACTAGGGTCTTCCCACCAGCCCTGCCACCAGTTGCCTCCTCACTGCTCAGCAGCCTGGAGAGATGCCCCAGTCTGAGAGGCAGGCTGCTACTGACATTAGTGCCAGGACACATTCTGGGAGCATGGTAGAAAGGCTTCAGCAAGTGGCATCTGTCCAGCTCCATGCAAAGTTTGGGAAAAGAGCTGGGA